>NW_019525437.1:7562766-7636120 GCF_002814215.2 Seriola lalandi dorsalis
ATAACAAGGACAGTATATGTGACAAACCCACAGGTCACAGTGTCTTCAAAAAGAACCATGTGACAGTTGTAGAAATGTAAAAAGTAAGCAAGGTGCCTTATTACATCTGCATTAAACTTAGGTATAAAATGGACAAAACACATTGAATTTGAAAGCACAGAAAAAGGCCTGTTACAGTTTGGATCTCTGGCTCAAAAATATATGGACAAAAGAGCTGGACACTGCACTGACAGCTCCCAGTAAATTTAATCTAACAGATCAAACAGAGACCTCTGTCAGGCATCACCAAGCATTACCAGTACAGTGTGGAATCTGTCGTCGGACTCCTGCCTGCAGTCTGTTCTCCGATCCTGCATGAGCTGAAGTTTTTTGGATGCCACTTGTTAGCATAAAATCAGAAAAATCATTTTCTGATTTGTGATCCATGACCTCTATAGTTAAAACCGCAATAATCTACTTAATTGTAATATCATTTTTTGAACATTACCATAGAAATTATTTTTACATATTTTTCTTATATATTGCAAATTTGATTTAGTCAGTTCAGAAGAAAAATCCTAACATTTCTTCAGACAGGATGGAGAAAGATGAAGATGTCCAGGCAGAGAGCATCAAGATGCAGGAGAGAGACTTTCAGCACAGGGGAAACAGGCAGCATAAAATCGTGAGACAGGACAGGGCCTGAATTTTAGAGATTTGCTGCTTCTAGTCTGATGAAAAGGTATGTTAGCCGCAGTTGGCTGCTCGGTTCGGCAAAAGTCACCGCACACCACTGGCATGCAGCCCAAAACTTGAGATCTGAGACTGTACATAACACTGCAAGCACATCGACTGCACATTTGCTAGAAAAATGAACTGGACCTTTGCATGTATGTACTGCACATTTCCCATCCTCTGTCCTGTTCTTGTTAGTAGTCCTGTGCACTGTGTGTTTGTTTTTTTGGTAAAGAACAGAGAAGGATCATCATGAAAAGACACCAAGAAAGTCAGGTTAACTATTTGTACAATACAGGACCTAAACTGAAGTCTCCTGTTTCACACATTTTGTTCACCCAACCCAAAATGTTTTGCAATAAGAAAACATCGAAGTAGTTGTGACATTCACTCCAACGCCAGTGACAGTAATTACTTTCACCACTACTATAACTTCCTCGTCAGAAAACCTTAGACACTGATGGTTTTAAGTTTATGGACAAACGAGCAGTATTGTCATGTTTCTGGAGAGGAGGGTCTCCAACTTATTCTGCTTTTAACTTTCCCTTTTTCTCGTCAGATTAATTTGAAATGTTTTAGAGTTGTTTACATTGTCTGCTCCTCCAGGTTTGTTTTTCCGTTATTCTAAATTTAGCTGCCTTTTAATGTTCTGAAAGTAACATATAAATCAAGTTTATTATCACACATTTCATTCATGTGACTGAATGTGGTTTAATTAGATATCTGGACCACAGTTAGTGACACCAGTAAATAGGTTGAGTAGTAGGAGCATAAAATTGTCTGTGCTTTTTAAAGGAGCTGTCATGGATTAATGATTCGGGCTATTTTCAGTAAAGTGAGTGAGGGATGTAGAAGCGATATAAAGAGAAGGCTAAGGTGAGAAGCATTTACCTGCATTTTGTCAAGGAATCAGACAATATTTACCCATATAGTTAGATTCATGGAGAGAGTGACTACCTCAAATTAAGAGGATTTTAGTGGAGGAGTGGTGGAATTTAACCAGATAAGGTGTTTAAGAGCAGCGTCAGATGGGCTCCTGGAGAGGCAGAGGTTGCACATAAATGATCAATACGCGATTCTGTGGTTCCCTCCACGTAGTTCACTTCAACCTACAGCTGCTAATGTTAAAATCCCCTTTTCAAATCTAAATTACTACTTCGAGAAAATGATTACTAGAGACTGATGAAGCCTATTTCAGCATAATTACAGTGCTTCTAATGTGCAATTATCAGTATGGCCCACTGAAAAACAGAGAGCGTTTAGGTGTTAAATACTGCTATTAACATTTGCCTATAAATGTTAAATGCTCATTAACATTTGGCTATAAGATGGAATGAAGTTGTCTCAATGTTTTCTTGGCAGCCCAAAAGTTTAAATTACTATTACAACAGACCACACACTACAAGATGTACAACGAGAGAGTGGTGGAGCAGGATCTGACTGAGAGGTGATAAATGATGAAAGTAAAAGGTCATACTCGAGGGAGAAGGGAGCAAAATTCAAGAAAAAAAAAAAAAAAAGTGAAAGGTTTTGGAGATATGAGAAAATA
This sequence comes from Seriola lalandi dorsalis, assembly GCF_002814215.2. Lineage (NCBI taxonomy): Eukaryota > Metazoa > Chordata > Actinopteri > Carangiformes > Carangidae > Seriola > Seriola lalandi. The sequence goes on from NW_019525437.1 coordinate 7,565,030, forward strand.
CAAGGGGTAGAATGAGAGGAAGAAATAGCGATCGTTGACCAGCTAATAATATCTGCAGTTTAAAAAAGGGGCATTCACATCCACTGCTCAGCGTCTTTATCAGCACTGGATGTCCGATCCTGTGCAATCAAGCTTCCATTGTGATCACCAAAATCTGAGTGTGAGCTTTATGAATCACACGGGCCTCAACCCCTCATCTCTTTACCTCGCGCACATATACAGCATGCAGCCTAATCAAACCTGTGAGGAAGTGTCGGATAATAGATCATTGCTTTTTCAAGTGTTCTGGCACAAACACACAGCAAGACTTCCACTGGGATGGAGTGTGAAGACTGCCAGGTTTGTCCCATAACAACAGCACTATGAGTGTTTCCACTGCCTCAGTCCTGTTCTGGGTGTCACAGCAGGGCTCATACTTATCAAACTGCTAAAAGTATAATTTTTCACTTTGTGCAAGATGAAACTAAAAATGCTTTGTTTTTACTCCTACACACAAACCTATTAATAAAAACAATTTATCAAACTTTTTTGACTTAACTCTTCAGACATTCTCTTAATCAGTATATCAAGTAGATAATAATAATTCATTAGCTGAGGCAATATAATTAAGAACAGAGCAGTGTTAGCAACATTTATTTTCTTTTTGGCATTTTCCAGGGTTGCAGACAAACAGACATTGTTTTAATTTGCATCCTCATTGTCTGCACTTGGTCATGAATACTCCATTTTTCCATTTCAATCTATTTCCTATTACTTTATGCCAATTTACATATTTATACATTATTAATGTATTAAACGGATGTTAATTTCCCATGTTAATTAATTCTGGAGATTTCATACAAATAAGATTAATTAAAAAAAGATAATTATACTCCGAATGTGTTCTTGTAGAATAACATACCACATAATAAACTAAGGATTTTTTTTTAAAGGAATGTACAATATAGTAGATGAGTCAATGTATGTCTCTGATTGGATATGACTTCTCTGAGCATATGTACATGTGATCAATTGTGTGATCACTTGACAGTTGCTCTTTTACACTATAAATAGAAGTGAGTCACTTGATACATGCATCTTATTTCGCACAATATTTTGACCCACGCCTGCTGCCTGGTTGGAGGAAAAACTTTCGCATCACAAGTTTGTCTTTCATCCTTCCTCTGGTCTGTTGCCATCAGCTTTGGCCTCTAAACCAGAATGGAGGGCCCCTGGTGAGCTCTGTGTCAAGGCCCTCACCTCTCTGGCCTCTCCCTATAATCTTTTTTGGACTTCAACAGAATGAAGGGAGGACTGACTTAGTGCCAGGGCTTTCCCCAAATTAATTAATTGTCCACTTTGCACCAGTGAAGGGCCATTGCTTCCTCCCGTTGCTGTTGGCCCCATTCAGCGTGCAGCCATACAGCAGTACATATACAGATAGCCACAACACTGGACATGAAGGAAGCACCCTGATGCCTGAACGGGATTAACTGGCCACCATGTGAGAACAGTCCTTTCAGTGCCAGCCCCCATATGGGCTGACCAGCCAGGATGAGACTAACTGGCAGTGGTGAGGGCCAAGGAGGCATGTGGGAGTTTTGTAACCTCGACATCCCAGCTGGCAACTTGGCATCTGATAAAAGACTTTTGGAGTCTGTTATAACGACTTAGTGATGGAAAGGACACTTCAACTAGCACCGTTCTTCAGTTCTACTTTTCACCACTGACACACGTTACAAATCCTTCCCGGTACCCAAGAAAATTCAAGATCTATCCTGAATCAGCTCTGACTGAATTAATACACTTCACAAAGACACATCATATGCTTATACTATATACTGTATTCGGCAGGAACTGGCTCAGCTGGGTGATGGGCTCTGTTTCAGCAGTGCCTACAGAGCCAAGAAATGAGAACAACAATTTCTCTCTCGCATTCATTTCCTACAATGTGTTGGACTGTGTTTACAGGGACACACTGTACAGCCTCCACAATCAAACTCACTCAGAAAGCAACATTCAAGTGGCTCATCTTAAATTTGTCTCAGAGTTGGTCAAATTATTCTTATAGTAGGAGTAAAAGAGAAAGAAATCCCAGATGATCCTCTGCTCTGGCAAATGCAGAAATCTACAAACCTCCAAAAACAAGCCATGATAACCCTCCATAAAGCCCCACATCAGCACCCAGCAGAGAGCTCCCTCTTGAATTTTTATTGTGGTTAGTGAATCACGAATCAGATTTATACCCCGGCTGAGGGGAGATGGCCCTGTGGAGAGTTTTTGATCTACTAGTCTAATATAATTCAGATGCATTTCTATATATAATACATATAGTTGGCAGTAATCGCTGTCCTATCGAACTACCTACCTATCTTTTTTGTCTTTATCTATGCATCCCTCCCCTCCAATCCCCAGTGACCACAGAGGCATCTCTCAGACTGTGTGAAACCAGCTGAGGTTTGCCTTTGATGTTTTGTGCTGAGCGTCTTGTCGAGAAGCAAAGACTCTTTTCTGCACCAAGGAAGAAAATGCACCACCACAGCCCACAGAACAGAGTGAAAAAGAAGGAGATGCTGTACAGTCGAGGGACATCAATCTGTTCCCAGCATTTCACTGGCCTGAATGTGCATCTCGACAGCTGATGTCAACAACTGACCAAGTGCATCAAGTTTAAAGCTGCACAAGGCAAAACTTTTTATGGATAGCCTCCACTCTAAACCTTTCACTGTTCATGCTTTCAAACACAACTCTGAGAAAAGGGAAAGGGTCACTGCTGTGAGAGAAAAGTGTAGAGAAGAGCATTAACCTGACCCGGGAGCTTGAGCTAACAGAAGCCTCTTTAGCACAAATAGTTCCAGGACATAAAACCATCCATGCTTACTTTTCAAATACATCTAAGGAACTGTGAAGATCAGGCAAATTAGACCAGTGATGGATTTAAAAAAAAAAAGAAAAAAAAAGAAGCAAATTTCACCTAAGTGGAATCAACAACACACTGTCACCATGATGTTCTTTGTATTTACACTTCCCTAACTATGATGTTTGAGTTGGATGTAGTGATTGAACACAAAGGAAACATACAAAGATGGAACAAGAGACTGAAAACTTTAGGATCTAGTTGCACCAGCTGTTCTTGAGTTCAAAGTTACCCTAGTTATAATGGAAGTGCACACTAGCTTTTCACACATCACTAAATTAGAGTGGGTTGTACCACACAAACTGGCTACTAATTGGAATTTCTGCAAAACATCTTTAAATTTGCATGATTGAAGTCGGCAGTGATGATGAAAAACCCGTCAGAATGTGCTGTTTGTTGATCACTGATGCCGCTGTACATCTCTTCTGCAGGTAGACTGCTGCAATAACAACAGAGGTGAACTGAGCAGATAGTATGGACGGCACGTCATGACTGTAAATTCAACCTGCAGTGAACCTTTCCTTGTGGCACAGTCAACTGCTATGAGTCTCACCAGACAGTGACGATTCACTGTCATTTCACTAGTGAGTTAGCCTGTCCAGCTTGATGGCCGTGTCCTGAGCTTCACCACGTAACCATGATTCAATCAAAAGAAACATGCAGCAGTTTTTCATTTCACCAGTCCATCGTACTCACTCTGTTAATCTAGAAAAAGATCCTATCTGTTGCTGAATTTCACTGTATAAAAGCTGCTTTATTTCTTTCTGAGCTGAAGACATTACAGCTGGTAATGCTAGTGTAACTTCCTGTTTACATAGTTAATTGCACATGGGAAAGTTGCAGCACTGGAAATGCCCTCATTGATGATTTACATTCAGTTATGTAGACTGATAGCCAGCGTTGGCTGCAACCTAGCAAACTCCAATCAATAAAGGTTACCAAACACAGAGATGCAGAAGTTAACTCCAACTTTCTTAGGTGTGTTTTATATCATCACAATATCATGAGAGAGGACACAGTGGATACAGGACGAAACACATGAAGTCATGGAGATTTCATACTAAAACAATGTTTTCACAGTACTGGTTTTAACCCAATAATGGACTCCTAGAAAAAAGACTTCAGGAGTATAATTTAAATAAAAATCTCAAGATATGATGGCAAGAGAGAGGTGTGTTTTATCTGCTTGTATTTTTTTTTTTTAGAATCCAATTTAGATGAGACCTCACCCACTTCCATATTGGATAGGGTCAAGGCTTCGGTTGCTCTACTGAGGATTTCATCAAAAGGAAGTTGGCGTGGTTTTATCCAAACTGTGCTGGAAAAATCAAAAAACATCCCATTCCTGCAAATGAACATACTTAAATGTGTCATGTTTACCCATAAATATAAATATATGCTGGGTATTCTGCTGCTTGTGTGGCGAGCCAAATAAATGAAAATTTAAACTGCGTTGAGTGAGCACTTTGTCTGGAGACTCATCAAGCCTGACTGGATGTCATCGCTGCCTCCACCTCCTTCACACACTAAGAAGACATTATGTCAAAGGATTTGAGCACAGTCTGCACAATGAATTCTAAAGTCAGAAGGTTAAAACACTTGGTTGTCCCTGTGTGCAAAGTTCTGTGCCAAATAAATGAAGCCTAGTCATGCACCACAGTCAATACCTGGACCAGAACGCCAAACAGTTATTATTTATGACAATGTCCTAGGTATAAATCTGTCTTGAAATTTGCTGTCATTGCAAGTAGTAAAACATTTAAGTTGGGCAATGGACAAAAGCAGTGATGATTTCTTACCTTCTCTCCTGTTGACCTTAGCAAAGACCGGCCCATGGCTGCTGGACAGCTGGGAGGAGCTTCTGAAGGATGACGGTGGCAAATTGAACACCAATGGGTTGTCACATACCTCTGTTAACCAGTCACAAAGCAAAAAAAGACAAGGATAAGAGTTAGGAAAGATCAATATACTGTATTATAGTGTGCTATATTGCTGCTTGTGTTAAAAGCAGAAGCAGGAAATACAGATATCTTCTTCTAATGAAAAGGTTAAAGTTGAGGCTTTGTCAAAGTGATTGCAGGTTGGGACGGCTGCAGTTGCAGGAAAAAGTCGATTTAATTCCAGAAAAGGAAGGAAACAGACATTGCAGTGGAAACCTTTTCACGCCTCATACACTTTGTTTCTGAATGTCAAGGACAAGAAATCTGAGTACAAATTAATTCTGAATTAGTGAGTCATGGACAATGAATATCTGTAAACGGATATCACTGTTGCATGGCATAAACAGAATTAAAGTACAAGGACTATGATATATGTACACAGTCCTTCTCCTGGGACCTGTAGAAACAGAATATTACGGCCAGTGTTCAATGTTCTCCTGTTTTATACTTATTACAGAAAGGCACTGGAATCAGAGTTAAATACTGTATATCAACAAACTGCTTAATGAGGTTTTCAACTAAGCCAGCAAGGAAGTATTTTCTGTTTTCAGCCACAGTCTGATAGTTCGACTATAGCTGATGCATCTGTAAAACAAAACTGCATTTTCATCCCAAAACAAATTACTCACATGTGAAAGTGCCATACTGCTGCATTTGGTGACATATATCTTTTCATTACATGAACACAGGTCGTATATCTACAGTCTATCAGCAAGTTCTCTTAATTAAACTACCACCTATAGGAGCGCACTGTTGAAAAGTAAATAATTAATCCTTTTATATTGTGGCAATGCTATGGTAAAGGTTTGGTTAAGTTTAGACACAAAAACAACATGGTTAGGTTTGAGGAAAGATCATGGTTTAGCTCAGAAGAAGTAGTTAGAAATTGTAGTCACTGTACACTTTTAATGTATCATTGATTGTGTACATTTGCGGCTACTGTTTCATCGTTTTATCCTTTTCGGCATCATCAAATGATACATTTTTAATAAGCCGATTTGTCCAAGACTTGGTTCTAACTTGAGATTTGACTAGTACATCCACACTAAACTGGCAATTTCTCTCCACAAATCTGAGCTTTTGCAAAATGGCCAGTGTTTAAATCATAGACTGCTTGTCAATGTAGCCAACGATGCTGCACAGCTGTGGTCATTAACCTGTATTTCCGACCATGAAACACTGATTTGGTCAGCTGTCTGTCCAACTCCTCACCAGCTGTTGGCTGCGATGCAGTTTTGTTGTATGCTGTGTCAAAAGATGGCGCAGAGGAAGACATTTAGCTGGTTTTATATTACAAGTATTTCAATGTGGACAGAGATCCCTAAAAAAACGACTGCGACTCATTTCACATGAAATATGTTCTTCAATTTAGGCAACTTAATGTATCCTAGATGTAGTCTCAGATTTGCTTTAATAACTTTTGAGCGTCTCTGATGTTACACATAACTGGGGCTGCAAGTGAGATACTGTTCAAAATCATCTTTTTCTTTTTTTGCTCCAACCTTTAAATATATATATTTTTTTCAATGAAAACACAGACCACACACACACACAGAGATACACACAAAAACGTCTGATGAATTCATATCAATTGTCTTTCTGTCAATATGTCTTTATTGACATAAGGGCCACTTTTTAATGGAAAAACTACAAAAATACAGAGTGCGGTGCTATATTGAAAATGATTACTGGATTGCCACCTGTCTAATGGAAGACCCAAATTGAAGCTCTCTGTGTCAGCCAGTGTCTGTCATGCTGAATTTTAACAAGAAATTGAATTGAGAGCTGCCGTTTCCCTGCTGACAAAAGCAGTAATAAAACAGAAGCTGTGACTAAATTTGTCATTTATCCATAGGGGAAGCAGTATTTACTGAAATACCTGGTTGTTAATTAATTACAAATGTTTAGGTGTTTCTATGATAACTCTGTAAGCGTAGTCTAAAATCTCTTTTTGTCACATGGACGTTGTTTTGCAGCACTGAGAAGACAGCCAGTTCAGATTATTCACAATCCATTCAGAGGTCCCGAGTCCTGTCTCCCTTCTCTGACAACAAAGCTTCAGCTGAGATTACTTTGTCAACATTATTGTACTTCATTTCAAGCACAGAGGAATTTTCATTACCCGAAACTATAAACCACAGGCTGTTGACAGTTTTGAATAGCCTGTCATAACCACCTAGGTCTAACGCCTCTCCTCTCTGCAAGCACTTCACAGTTTATTTGTGCATTTACATTCAAACTCAGGTCATTTATTGCATCGTCAGTCAGAAAAGGAATCTGTAAGAAACTCGGCTTTTCACATCAATCCACACTTTATACTATTTCCAAGAGTAATTCTGAAGTATAGAAGGTTCCAAACTGTGGTAATGTACATCTCACTCCAAATGCTCCTCTGCTCACCCCTAACATATTTGTCAATTAGTACATTCATGTGTTAGTCGTAAAAGTGACTGTAGTCACACTTCTCAATTTTCAAAACCCTTATGTTTCAGTTAATTTCATTTATGCAAAGTAAGATGCCTTAAATGCAATACTATTCCAAGTAAAATACTGCACACTTTGCAGTGAGTAGCCTATGCATATCATAAAGAAAACAACCCAGCCACAACTCAAGGATTTATGGCTTTTGTGAACCCTGTTCTGACACTGATATCTTGACAGACAGCAACGCTCGAGCAGAGACAAAAAAAGACACCTAATCAGGTGATGTCCTGAGCTGAAAAGTACATTTTCTATATCTGAAAAATGCAGAAAAATACTGATGTGGGCTGAAAGACAAGTCAATTCACTGCTCGTAATTACTGTTGTTGACAGGTGCAACAACAAGCTTTCCATTCTTCTGCAGCTGCTATGTAGTTAACACTGATAATGGGAGCAGATTTACCACTTCAAATTCTTTGATTGTTTTTTTTTTTTTTGAATAATGGGTCATTGATTTCAGTCAGAGGCAGACAAAAACTTCTCATTTTCAGTTAGCAACTGTCTGTTTCCTGCTGAACTGCAACTTGCTAGCAGATTATTTTCAGCTATAGTTATCTAGCTAATTAAACTAAACCACTCCACAATAGTCTCCTGCTCACTTTTTAATGTTTCCATGTAATTTAAAACAAGAACCATGTAAAATAGTCGAAACATACAATATGCATGGTGATTATATTGATATTGTACTAAAAGAATGAGGATAAAGTGTAATAGGCAAAAACCTGATGAAAGACATCAAAATAAATAGCATTGTTCTTGCGTTGCAGAGAAGAGCCAGTTAGCTTTCACATTATAAGTAGGAAAAATTAAACACCTGCTTGTTATTTCATTCTAACATAACAATGTTTGGCTGCTTAACTTACATACTTACATAGCAGTACAGATGTATGCATTATTGTTTGTTAATATTACAAGAGAAAAGGACTTTGAGGAAAACGTCTAATACGTTTGGCAAATGTAACGCGTGTGAGTTTGACTCTTTTTGCTGGAATCTGAACTTCCTAAAATTCAATAAAGAGCAGGACGGGCTGCTTACTCTAAAATCTGATATAGAATCCAGGATTCCACATAGATAGGATATGCTACTTGAAAACAGGGCGTTTTTTTTTAACATAACTCGTAACTCCACAAAATAACTGACTTTCTGCCAATCATTAGGATGGCATGGTAAAAGTCAAAGTGCCTGCTGGTGATTGCTGGCGCAGGTGAGGGCTGGCCCGCTGGTTGTGCTTGTTGAAGTTGTGTTTTGCCTGGCGAGAAATAGGCTGCTGATATTCTCTGTGCCAGTTTTCAGTGTGCCAAGCTGTACCTTTCCTGCCTCTGTAATAAACCAAGTGGTTCCAGAAGTAAACTGCGGCCTCATCAACATTACAATACTAACTAGTTAGAGCAGATAAACACACCATTTAATTAATTCCTTATACTTTTGCTCTTATGTCTTTGATTTTGGAAAGGCTTAAAACCCTTTAAACACAGTATCTGTGTCATGACAACCCCCCACACACATCGCCTCAACATGTGGGGAAGTCCAAAGCTTGACAGGTCTGCTGTGCGTAGCTATGGTTACTAGGACAACTTTTATCTTTACAGGATGACAAGCTCACAAACTTTTATCAAACAAGCTATTTTCAAGACAGTGTGACTTCTTTTAATGGTCTATTTGGATCTCAGTGCAACTAATATGCATCGAACTTAAATTTTTTCCTCTCCGGTTCTGACTAAAGAAAGCCACCTGTGAAGGTATTAACAGACCCTAATACCATCCTGCCAGGCCAGACGCAGACAGAGACACAGAGCAAGCCGAGGATAATAGCAGCGCACCAACTGCAAAATACAGTTGAATTTGTTTAGAGAGGTGAAATGAGCACAGTAAAACCTCAGAGGATAATGCGTTATGAGAGCAAGGCCTTGGCAAGAAAAGCTGTACAGAAGAAGCAGAGGTGTTAAAACAGGTGAGGCTGATTTTCCTCGGAGGAGGTGTGACATTTAAAATGTGACCGTGAGAAAAAGGTAAAGCACAAATATATAAGGCTCAGAGGAAAATGAAGGTAAAAAGGTTCCTGAACTGCCAGCCACTGACCAGGGCAGATACATGGAAATAGGCATTTCAAAGCTACAAGAAATGCACAGCCCCTTTGCTACATTTTTGAAAACTTACTAGACTGACAGCAGAAGGGAACTAAACACCAACATAATACTGCCACAGCCTTCAGCAGTAAAAACCTAATATGACCCCATCTCATTCTACATAAACTAAGTGAAGCTCCTTTAAACCTGTCTAATGTTTCTGGGTGGGTTTGCTGTAGATACGTGTTTTCAGATATACAGGAGTGCAAGCACATGCCATCAGCACAGAAGCAAGAGTTATATGTAATATTGCTCCAGTTAATTCTGGTCCATAATTCAATATTACCTCCTACTATAAACCGTTTATCACCTTAAGATCTCAACTTGTACACCTTAAAATTATGAAGGCCCCCGAAGAGGAACAGTAGTGTAGAGCACTACAGACATCAGCTGGTCTAAACCAGTCAGAGCATCAACTGAGTAGGCGTCAAACATCATCGACCAGGAGTCAGTAAACAACTAAAGAAGGATGCACTTGGTGGAAGAAGGTTGTGGGAGAGGTCCAAAACTTTACTTGGGTATTTGCATTTTATGATACTTTATACTACTCCACTACATGACAGAATATTACTGCACTACATTTATCTGACAGTTTTAATTACTGGTTACAAGTTTTTTTTTTTCTTTTTTTTCTGAAAAATGTATTTATGTAGCAGAATTTTGCTTTTCTCCAACTACCAAACTGTATATAATATAGTTGAATCTAGTTTTACCTCGACCAGCTACACCAGTGAAATGCTGTTCACATGTTAAGGTCATCAGTATTCATCAGGAAAGGAGTATTTCAAAACTTCTGTTAGTACAACATGCTCAGTGTGTACTACAGACATTAATAAATATGAGAAAAATGACAACACTGATGTGGTTTGTGTGTTTCAGGCATGAAGCACAGGGTTACACAAGTCAGACAGAGAGAGAGACATAAACAGAATCATCTGCAGTATATCATCCAGTGTACCATTTCACTGAAATAACTTAGCGCCCAGAGAGACAATAACAGATCCAGAGATGTTGAATACTGATGAGAACCATCCATCACTTCAAAAAACTAAAAAAAGAAAAAGAAACTAAAGGTAAAAGAGTTCAACACTTCGCAAGTGTCCCAGACAGTCAGAGTCGACATGTTGATCAGTCTCCCTCCCTCCCTTACTCAGAGTAAGCAAGAAAATGAAGCCCTACGATACTAGATTGCGCTTCAGGGCACAACAGCCATCATCGAGTGGAAAACAGCTGCGCTGGATTTCCTTATGTTTGTTTGAGTCAAACTCCTCACACTTAACCAGAGATGTGCCTATAGAGAAAGGTTTATCTGCTTTATGCACCATGTGACTGTAGAAACTGTGCAGGAAACTAAAAGGTGCACAGACCTCCACTGACACTAAACAACTTTTCAAACTTACAAGGAAAAACTCAACTAATGAATCCTTTCTAACATTCTCACTCAGTTTTATTACTTTTACCTGAACACATATCCTTAAGGATTTGGATTCAGACTTATGTTTCAGTCGGTTTCATTAGAATAGATATAAACAAAAAAAAGCCTATTTTCCAGACAGTTATTGTCTTCCCTTTTTTATTGGAAATCTCAGAGCAGGATCAGCTTCATCATCAATCCTGTAATCTCTAGGTTTTTGAGATGCTGACAGGCACACTCAAACTAAAAGGAGTCAAAACATGACAATCCACTAACAATCAAACAAGTACCGATTCAGTCTGGTCTCATGTGTATCCAAACAAACAAGAGTGAAGGTCATGAGCAGAGAGAAGTGGAGGGAAGACACTTAATGTCAAAACCCAAACTTTCTATACCTCATTACTCAAGATGACATCTTATATTCTGACTTTGAGTAAAACAAACTTGGCCTTGTCATCTGTAAAACTGATTATTTTGTAGTTTTAATGAGAAACAAGTTGTGCATAGACATTACAGTGATTCTCTGAGGTTGAAGTAACAGCAAGTGTTCCACAGCAGTGAGCACAGGCTCAGCATCGCTGACTGACAGATTTGTCTCTAACAGACGCCTGTGTTGGGACAGAAAAAGCTGAGATATGTGTGACTGTGACATGACACATGTGTAACCTCACACTGTCACAGTATTGTCATTTGTGTCGGTGTGTCTCAGTAAGAAAAAAATAATAAATCCAAATTGTTGTGCAGGCCTTGAAAATGGTTGTGAGTGAAATTCTCTTACTGTCAGTTGGTCCATCACTTTGGTCCAGATTGAAAAAGCTCAGCAAAACAAATGGATGGATAGCCATGACATAATATTCACAAACCTAGAGACTGAAACCTAATGACTTTGGTAAACCTTTAACTTTCCAGTTAGCACCATCATCTGGTCGGTTTGTTTGGTTAAAGACCAAATACCTTCAAAATAAATGAAATCCAGCCTCAGCTGCACTTACTGTGCTGTGTTTAGTGCCACTTCGCATTAACGAAAACACTGATGGTGGTTAACTGTACAGAATTGACAACCAGTAATATTAATATTATAGTTAATGTTCAGAGAAAATGAATTGTATTTCTCCCCAGCTAATTTGAACACATTCTCACACAAATAAACTAATTAAAACCGCCATGCACATCTCTGCTCACAACATGATAAACCAACCCTCTGGCTTATTAAGTTTAGTCCATAGCTACACAAGCACCCCTGTAAGGTCGTACTGAGGCACCACGGAGCACAGAGGTGCCCTGACCATAAAACAAAGTATCGGACAACATTTTTACCTGATGAGGAGGATCACCAAAGTTATGACAGCTCATGCTGAGGGTGGCATGAATGTGTGTATCAAATTTCATGACAATTCATCGAATAGTTGTTAAAGAACTTCCCTCAAAACCACAAATGACAACTTCATGGTGTTACAGGAGAAAATGCCAGGCGATCACCAAAGTCATTAGGATTTACCCTCTGGGCACCATGAATATCTGTACAAAATTTCACAGCAATGAATCCAACATGTATTGAGGTAGTTCAGTCTGGACCAAAGTGGTGGACTGATCGACAGACCAACATCCCTAAAAACTCATTTTAGAATTCAACTTTTATCTACGGTTTTATTTCTTTACAAAAAAGGTATTTGCAGCTTCACAGAGCCACTAGTTTTCTCTGTAAAAACAGATTATGTTCACACTGAACTACGAGAGAGCAGTGATTGATGGTTCCTTTCCCGAAGTCTTCATAAGTAAATTCACTTCTCCATTTCTTTTTACTCCCTCTGAAACTTGTCACCCGAACGTATTTTGTGGAGTCATCCATAATCATCACCGTTTTGTGGCAGTGTAAGTCAAACTAATAGTTTGCCTGTTAGAGCAGTTTGGCTGAGACTGATGAGAATCCTGTGCCTGCTTTGGCTGCAGACTGGAAGCCGACAGTCTGACAGCTTAACTGAGCCGCTGTGCTGCTGGGCTGACTGCTAACAACGAGAGAAATGTTTGTTCATCTGTGTGTTGGTGACACACACCAGGCACGCCGGTAATTCTGCTGACTCTCACCATCTAAGACCTCCCTGGTTAGAAAATTACATTTAGAGTACACTCAAAGATAAACTGTTCTCTGCAACATAATTAACTACTTTTTTTTTCTCTGAGAAGCCGTATGAAAACAAAGATGCAATTTCTTCCGCGCTAACTACATTAATATGTGGCTCCACAGGAGGCAGACCTAATCAGCAGAATTAAATGATCAAAAGAAAAATGAACTGCAACAAAGCAGCAATTAAAACATTTATCTGAAGTCTGAGGTTAAACCCTCGTCACATTAGCGTACGCACGCACGCACGCACACACGCACACACACGCAGAGTGCTAAAACAGGCAACAAAATAAAACAAATGCAAACACATTAGTAAAGGGAAGACAATTTCAAAAATTACACAGTGAAATATGTCACTCTTATTCAGATTTGAGACAATTGCTGCAGGTTACATCACGTCTACTAATGGACCCTTGAGGAGACACGTGGAGCGTGTGATGAGAATATCATTAAATGGTTCGTATTTGGATTTCAGAATACCGACAAGACATTGAATGGCATATTTCTCACTGGGAGGACATTAAGTCACTTTGTTTAAAACAAAAAAAAACTTAAAAAAAAAAAATGATTCTCTTACTCCTTTTCTTGCCTCTACAACTTTGGCAAAGTTGGATTTCCCCGTGGGTGGAGAAGAACTGAAGTTTCTAAAAGATTTTTCAAACATTCAAGCAGAGCATTGCCTTTTTTTCAGTAAGGGGAAAAAGAGGCCTGTGCAGTCCTCCAAATGTAGTGACAAAATGAAAGTGTAGCGGTACGATGCAAGAACGATCAACCAAAGTTATAAATGGGAAACAAACGGTGGTCTCCCATGTCGAAGTTTGACGTTTCGTTGACAACCTCACATTACTTTTACCTTTGCTATCAGTGATCTCCTTATATACTGAAATTAAGTCGCAGCATGAACTTTTCAACTTAATACCTTCACATCATATCAATTCAATTTAATTTTCCTGATTTCCAGCTTCATCCTCAAACATGTCAAAATCCTTGTGGCCACAACAGAGGATGTATTTTAGCAGCTGAGTGAAAATGCAAGAAGCTAAGGTTACATTCTTCACACACAAAAATATTCATACTATCACTAGTATATGGAGAGTAATGAATACCTTTTCACGGAGTATTCCTTTGTGTTCATGGTGGAGGTAGAGGCCACCATAGTGACTCAACAAAAGACGGAGCTTAATGATACAGGTGTTGTTATACTGCAATCAACTGAATCTCCTTGACAACACACAGGGGACACACAGGTGTTCTCCATCTTACTAATTATGGGACTTCTGAAACCAGTTGGCTGATGCAAAAGTAATTGGTATTTTCTTATTTGTAACTCATGTGTTTTTTGACAATAAAATATCTTTTTTGTTGATCACTGTCAAAATATCCACATTAGATAATTTCCCTCGAGGGATGAATTATTTTTATAGGCACTGCTGAAAGGGCATCATTTCCTCTCTGGTTGACGTTTCATAAATATTGTGTTTACATGCTCCTGTTTTATATTTTGTTATATTTGTGGGAAGGACAGAGAGTCCTGAGGTGACATCCTGCAGCTGAAAAACTACTGAGCTCCCCAAGGTCTTTTCACCAACTCTCAAATCCAAAATAATAGCCCACATTGATAAATGCTTCTTGTAAAAGGAAACTTCAGGGTTTCTCTTACAACCTGGGTCTGGTTTTGTAGTTTCCTTCTCATTTGTTATAATTACATAACTGGACTAAAACTGGACCTTGCATTGTGTCATGAGTGAAATGTTATCAAAAGAGACTGGGGTGATGGCCAAAACTACAGAGATAGGATCGTGGAGAATTATGTGGAAGTTAAATGAGGTCTGGTTTGAGGTGAGCAGAAGTCCAGTGTCATTACATAAGGTACTGCACATAAGGAGAGGGAGGTCAGAATGGATTCAGTAAATAAGTGTCCTAATGTTTATAATTACTATTCTTTTCAAGAGGCACTTACTTGGCCCGCTCCCGCTGTGTAGTGCTCCCCTACTCAAGCTAACAAACATAAGGGCTGTCATTAAACGGGAAACAGGCAAGGTCAAAGCAGCGGGTTAGGTAATTATACAGACTATCATAATCACCTGTATTTATAACTATTCTGATGTTAATTTTCAGTTTAATCGATTGGGACGGGAGCAGCAATAAGCGAGGACACAGACGTGATGATGTACTGCATGAAGGAAAGGCTGATCCCTTTAAGCACATGCAAAACAATAATACAGAAAATTGTAGTTTGTTACGATGTCTGTCAATTGTAAGCTTCTTCTTCCTCATAAAACATTTGCAAAGCTATTTTTTGGAGCAATTTCAGAGCTGCATTTTTTTTTTTTCTTGCATCCACATTTAGTAGCTCATGGTTTTCTTCTTCATTGCCTTTGCAGGCAAATTGCCGCATTAATGGCAAGATAATAACCACCTTCATATCAGTGGAATAATGTGAATCTATTGACAGAAATGTGTATTACATTGTGCGACATGTGCATCCTCCTGTGCACGCACCAGACAAACAAAACAGGGTCATAATTCACTCCACAGTGCAGCTATTGGTCAAATTTCTACAAGGTACCTTTAACTTGGTGAGTACAATGTTATTATCTCTGATTGAATGATGGCCAGAACTATGAAAATAAGATCAATGTTGTAATAACCTCGAACTGAGCTGCAAAGGAAGGCGTTATTTTGGGCAGCCCTGGTCCCAGAAGTCATAAGCTGCATCCTTTGGTTAACGTGGCCCGCCCTCGTAGCCGTCATAAACTGTGGAGGCCAAACCGAAACCAGACGGTCCACTTTGTATCAACGGCTGTGCCTGCTCTTTTCTTTGTATAAAGGAACCGAAGGGGAGAAATTTATATTATGGCACCCCTAGTTTTGCATTAATTTCTCTGAAGACTATTAATTCTCTACGCAAAGAAAGAATTTCTTTCCATACAACCAATCAAATACTTGCAAGTTTCTATGACAGACAGTGTGAAATCACACTCTGCCAGAAAGCAGCCTGCTGCACAAGAGCTACTGACTCAACAACAGCCATTTTTTTCCAGCTTAAGTCTCCTTATCTAACTTACAAATATGAACACATTTCATTCTGCAACAGTGAAGTCAGCTGCACTTAAAGGTCATTTTTAGAAGAGTAGAATGAGAAACAAAACATTTATTTTCATTTATTTGATGTAAAATTTGAGATACTGCTACTGTGGTTAAGAGACATTGTTAATGGAGTTTATACATGAGAGGACTTGATGTTTAAACACCATATCCTTGCAAGACAGTGGTTTTCAGCATGAGTAAAAAGATGGAAAAAAACTGTAGATCAAAGTCTATTAAGATGGCATCCACTGAAATGTGAATATAAGAAAAGAGTAAAAAAGTGGCAGTGTGCTGCTTATGTTTGTTATTGGTCTGCCCACCTCTTTATTGTAAAAACAGAAACTTTCATTTCAGATGAGTTTAGCTCAGCTGACAGTCAGCTGACAGTTTGTTATAATTGTCATGGAGAAAGTGACAACATCTTCAGGGTGCGTAAGCTTTTTCACGAAAGCAGGTTTTTCTAATAAGAAAACGTAATTGCGTTGAAAAACGATTTTATACTAACGTCAACACAGTGGCAGGAAAGTAAGACTGTGACACAGAAGGGCAGGACTTTATTGTAAAAACTTGTGTTGCCGTGCACCACAGAGCTGCAGCCGTGTGAAGGTTAGATGAGGGGAGTCAGGCAAACAAATCTGACATCACACACACACACACACACACACACACACACACACACACACACACACACACACACACACACACACACAAAAACTCAGTGATGGGTGAAATGAGAGAAGGAGTTGGGAGTGTCAATGCATGGCTTAAAGATGGTGGGTCACTGCAATGAATGTCCACACAGGGCGCAGAACCAAACTCCTCCACTTCTCTGTTTTTGTACACTCTCTTCTACCAACTCCTGGAGTACTTCCTCTTCTTTTTCTTTCTTATCAACCATTACACTCAGAAATCTAGTGTCTGTTTTTTGGCTTGGGGTCAGCTTTTACCACTTGTTTCCCTTAATAATAAATGACATTTTGGCCATCCTTTGTTGAATTTGGCTGAAGGATCACTGATCTCTTTCAATTAGAAAAGTACAACCCTTTGGTATATGAACCTTTGAAAATCAGCTGGACAGTAACCAAGGCGGTTCTGCTTTGTTCTTGGAAAAGGGGATAAGGAAAAATACACTGCAGGCCAGAAGACAGCTAGTTGCAGCAAAGCTCTGAAAACCTACTGTGCGCTACTTCCCAGCACCAAACAGTGGACAGACACATGCAGTTAGCAACTAGCTGGTGAACAACATGAATGACCATATACTTCCTTAGCCTCTGATACGACCCACAGCAGTGTCTCCTGAAATAGTGCCCCTATGGTGGCAGGCATAGCGGGCATTTGTCCTCATGGTTACAATAAGAAACACAGTTAAACTTATGGAATGGTCCTGGTTGACAGAAAGACCAATGATTATCGGTTTGAAATGGGAAACAAACTGAGGTTTCCTGAGTCAAAGTGCTGTGTCTGGTTGACCCATCCCATCCACACCCCAGCCTCCTGACTGTCACTCTTTATACTACCTCACCTGACCCCCTCCTTTGCTCTCGTCATAATCATGAACTATAACTAACTATGGGTAACAATGGGTGGCAATAAGATACGTCTTTTCTAGGGACGGACAGTCTCCACTTTGTAGCTAGAGAACCAGATATTTCCCTGAGGAGCTGGTGAGGACTGAAACCGAGCTAAAAGAGAGTGAATATTGGACTTTTATTCATCACACGGCCAGAAACTTAACTCCAAATGAATGTTAATGTTACACCATATCTGTTGGAGGAGGAAATAGGTAACTGTTTGCTAACACATCCCCCATATCCCCGCTAGGCTACATGTGTTTACTGCCCGAAAAAACAATTAATGCAGATCTGAAAGCAAAAAAGAAAACAACTCTGCTGCTATGCACATATTCCTCTATCACCTGTCAATCAATCATCAGTCTTGTGTCTTTCCATCAGTAGTAACCATAAGGATCACATGGTTAAAAAAAAAAAACATATAATAGAAAATCATGCTCACAGTGGTTAGGTCAAATAAGACAGATAAGAGAAAGAATGGATTCAGAGTCAAGGCGTGTTTTTCCAAGATGGATTCTTTTGAACATTAACACTTGTAACATGGCTGTGGCCTTCAGAGTAAAAGCAGGAAATGCATACATTTGTAACTATGAGACCTCAGTTTTTGAGCCGTTGTGAGAACAATGCCACCACAAGGTCCATTTAGTAGCTGTTCTGGAACTTTTGAATATATCACATGACCTTCGTCAGCAGATAGAGTTTAACCGCTTCGCTTGGAAATGTCATTTTTGAACTTTTTCAACACTGAATCTGAACTTTGAAACCAACATGAGTGATAAGTCTTTTGAAAAGTATGTGATTCAAAAAACTGAAATTTGGACATTTTCAGTTCAGTGAAAACAATGACAACTTTTACAAGTCTTCAAGTTATTTACTGAGCAGTATGTATAGTTTCAAAAAAGATGCATGTCATCAGTAACCTACTTCTGAACTACTCACTTATTTTTATATTCTAAATGTACCAGAAAAATGAAAAATACAATCTCCAGAGATATTTTTTGAATAATTTACAACATATAATAAACATATCATTCCACATTAACACACAGTGTGTTTTTGCTGGTAGCTGATACCCACCGCTTCCAAGAGTGACAGTGAATAGTGACCTCAGCAGAATGTGGCCGATTCTTGGACTGATAACAAGTCATCTGATATAATGACAGGGCCATTTGATGAATGGGTCTGTTTTTAGGGAGGCTCACATCCACTGGGGACTCAGCCTTGGGCAAACACAAAATCCCACAGGTCACAAAGGCAGATGGATGGACTGCAGTTCTCTGTCACTTTTATCGCTTAACTACTTGTCTCTGGATTAATAAATCTAGATTCAAGACTGACAGCTCCAGGCGTACACCAGCAGCCGCTGCCATCTTTATGTAACCTTGACTTAATCAGGACCTCTTCATGACTCCACTTTTACTCAGCACAGTTTCATAAATGACACTAAAGAATAAAAGCAAGGCTGATTTAACTTTGCTCTTGCTGGTTCTCTAGGACTCCACCATCTCATGAAGCATAAAGGACAGCAGGGATTTCAGAAGAAAATGTCTCACACATCCACACAAAATTGATTTTATTCAGAGGTTTATGTACTCTCAGTGCAAACCACCAGCTTATAGAAAAGTAATGTATTCTGATGAGACAAGGCTGCTCGCATATGAATCAGGGAGCTAGACCTAAATTTAAATCAACTCTTCTTCCCAGCATTTTTTTCTTTCATCAACTTATTCTCTGTCTGGCTGTAGACTGGAGGAGATGAATTCTGAGGAAATAACAGCACCTTAAAGACCCCCCCCTCAGCCTCAGCTGGTTAAATAATCAAACACATCTACCAAGCCCAGTCTCAGCCATCTGAAGGATGAAACGCTCCTGAATTTACCCCGCTGCTTCTGACGGTGCAATAATCAAAATGAAGACAGGATTGTGTTTTCTCTAACATCTTAGAAAAATGCTAAAGAAATATGTGTAACCGTACATTGTCGTAGCAAAGTGGTAACAAAACAAAGGGAGGAGAGTGTGTGTGGGAGGAGGAAGCAACTGATTGTTTGCAAGAGACACCCTCCTTTAGAGAAGGTGATGGTGATAAAGACGATGGTGTGATGATAATGATGTTGAGAATCCTCACCAGAAGAGTGACGGCACTGATCATTTTTTCAAACGCTTAAAACAACTTACATTTCCCTGACAAGTGACCTCTTGTAGTCATGCAAATAATTACTTTTCTTTCTTGCTAGTAAAGGCAGCACCGTGTCAATACTGTGACATTGTTACATTGCCACAAAACCACTTAGAGAGAGGTCAGAGGGCACGGCTGAGCATGCTGCGTATATGACTTCACCACTAGAGGACGTGCCATCCACAACCTACAGCCGCCATTCGATTCTTTTAACCATGTGGGGGAGTTTTTCCTGAACCTTAATTAAGTTTTAGTTGCTTAATCAAAACTTAATCAAACCATTTTTAAAGGAACTTTCTGGAGCGTTTTGGGAGGCAAAACAACTTATTGTAATTTGTGTATCAAGTCTTGTTGGATTTGTCCTGTACTTTCCCACCTATAACTGTGTTAGTCTTTGCTTTTAATACTCTCTGTAAAATACATAGTGCACTATGGACGAATATATTGCCTATTGACGACTGGCTGAATCCATTGTTGGTTGTTTTTTTTGGGTTTTTTTTTTGGGGGGGGGGTGATTATGGGCTGCTGAAGTGGGCCTTGTCCAGTGGTAGTTGAGGGGAGGGGAGCTGCTCTCCGTGATAGCATAGCATGCTCAGCAGTATTTGCAAAAATGCTCATCCAAACTGGTAGTGTTCAAATCTTTTGCCTGCACTATACATTTGCAAAGACGGCAAATTGCTTTGTGTAGGTCCTTCAACTTGCCGGTTGCATCTGGTTTAAAAGTAAAATAACCAAAACAGGGGATTTTGAATTATTCACAACAAGCTCTTCCATGATTGTATTTGCAGAAAATTTCATGTACTCTCTTTTTGTATGTACATTGTCTGAAAGTGCCCATTTGAGCAATTGATTGTAGCCTCTCTCTCTATCTATGACAGGAGCCTTTCCACCTGTTAAAAACACTAGAAATGTGTTTGCACAATGTGGTCTGATGACTTGTCATATGAACTATTTCATTTTGAGCATACCGCATCCCTCTGGGTTTCGGTTCACTATGGTTTGACTTCTTCAGTTTGCCACCGCAGCTCGATGTGTGACCATCACAAACCCCAAAATTACAGTGAGGGAGATGATACACTGGCACACTGGTTTAACACGTACCTGAGTTATCTAAATTTCACACCTCTAGGTTAGGGTTAGATTGCGGCGGGTCAGATAGCAGTGAGAATCTTCACATATAAGAGCCAGGTCTGTCACCTTTTCCAACCATATCAGAAATCCAGTTGGACCAAATAGCTACACACATACAGTAGGTGGGGGGAAATGCCCTTTAATTATGGAGCTAACATTGCACAGTATCTTCTGCAAGGCTTTCACAGTGTTGCACTTATTTGTATATCAAAAGTAACGATACAGAAAAAAAGAAAGTTGGGTAATGAATAAAAAAAGGAGAGCTTGAGGGAGAAGGATACGCTTGGCCAGTCGCTGCATGAAGCGGGCATGAATGTTGGATGGTCAGTTTCAAAACGTTTCAGAAAGAAATAGTCAGACAGCCTGTTTCCAGAGACGTGCAAGTGCCCACTTGTGCTGAGCGGTACAGGCAGCTTATGTATAGAAGTGTGAGTATGAGTGTGAGTGAGAGTGCAAGAGAGACATAGGCTACAGAGAGAGACAGAGATGAGTGTGCCAATGACAGAAACCTCCTGCCCTCCATGTTACAGAACATGATGGATGATGTGACTGTTGTTTACTGAACTGAAACCTTTTCATTGCTTAGGAGGTATAATCTGGACAGAAGACAGGTCATTAAGTGGAAGATAGAGGCTCTGACTGATACACAGTGCGCCGCAGAGCTAAATATATGAGGCACAGTGAAATCATCCAGTAAAATTGCAGGTTTTGTCCAGGGCTTCATACACCCAAGAAATTGTTGTGTCTGAGCCAACACAGACAATATGGATCAATTTTAATCCATACTATCAATGCAGCCCTTTATAGATAAATAAATAAATAACAGTTGTCTTTCCAAACAATCAATCCAGCTGAGAAACCACAATGCCTCTTAATGCATCCACCCTCCCTCTCTATCCTCCACATGCAGCAGCATCATCCATCCATTCTTCCATTCAAGCATTGATTTTACAACTTGCATCTCTCCAATTAACAATGTGTGTGAACACGTCTGATCCATCAGGCTTATTACTGATCTTTTTTTATTTTTTTATTTTTGTCTGTCTGCTTACAGGGATGTCACACAAACAGCTGCTCTTATTTACAGCATCAGTCCAAGGGAGTGCAGTAATTACAGTGGGGAGGAAGGGTCATCAGATTTTACTGAGCCGCTTCTTCACTTGTGCAGCTACTGGAACTAGTCATTAAAACCTCCCAAGAGGAAAATAACCTCATATGCACACAGGGACTTGACAACAGCATCTATCTGTCTAGCTCACTTGTTGCAGGAGAAATTCTCTCTGTCCTTAAAAATCATTCCTCTCATGCAGCGTTTAAATAAACAACTTTTTTTCATCTCTCTCAAGACCATCCCCCTTTTACCCAAGAGCTTATTTTTTTAGGATCTTTTCTGAAACCTTTCCTAAGCTGAGGAAGGACCAGCAGCATCCTCCTGTGCAGCCTTCCTCACATCTCCACAGACCACAGTCTCAGTCTCAGTCTCTCTGTCTCTCTCTCTCTCTCTCTCTCAGTCTCTCTCTCTCTCTCTCTCTCTCTCTCTCTCTAACATCAAATGCTGGAAAAAGCTAAACTAAGAACGCAACTTGTGGGATTCACTATCTCTTAAAACTTGACAGCCGTAAATCCCCAGAGGATGTGCGCTCCCTTTCAACAGCGAGCCCCCGCGGTGGTCGGATCAGACCCAGCCAACTGTTTAATGCACTAAATTCACAGCATAAACTGCATGAGCTGCAGCACCACTTCCCCAAACTGCAGAAACTGATCGGGATCAACTTGCAGCTGCAGCCTTACATTCCCTATTTTATGTCCTCACATTTTTATGGAAAAAAAAAAAAAAAAAATGAGAGCTCCAAGAAAATAAATTAGGAATCACGATTTTTAACAACTAACTGAAACAATTAGTCAATTTGTCATGACTTGAACAGTTTTCAAAGCCACTCAAGTCATTTTTCAAGCAAAATTACTTAAAGTTGCAGCTTCTCCAAATGTGAGGATTTGCTTTCTCTTCTCTGTTATCAATGTCTTTTGTTTTTGGGTTGTTTAAAATCAAGAAAATAATCGGTAGATTATTCCACAATGAAAACATTCTCTAAGTGCAGTCCTAGAATAAAAATTTAAATATCTAGATTAACCAGTGTGCATATTTAAACATATTTCCCAGTTATTTTGACTTTATCCTAGCTGAAAATGAATCCTTATTTGTTTTCTATACATTTCTTCATTTGTCTTTTTTTAATTTATCATCAGTTAAAAGTCTCACCAACACCCCTATGTGGAATCAGCACAGCATCCCCCACATTGTTGGTCCATGCCCTTATAGCTGAGTGATGTCTTAGTGTAATAATAAACCGTGGGGGTCCCTTCAATAAAACAACACTCAACAGCCCTCTCTCCTTCCCAGGAAGCGCACGGAGCCGCTCACCTTCCGCACCTGTCCCACAGGAGCCGAGCAGCAGCAGCGAGCCGATCAGCGCAGTAATCCCAGCGAGTCTTTTACTCCCCAAAGGCATGTTGAAGTGACGGGACACTGCAGAGTATAATCCCGCCTGAAGGAGGGGAGACAGTCCGTCCTCCTCCTCTTCTCCTCTCCTCTCCTGTTCGCTTCTCTCCTCTGCTCTCCTCCAGCTCCGGCGCGCTGCAGTCGCCCTGCTGCCACACTGTGCGGAGGGGCCGGCCGGTACCCAGTAGGGAGGAGGAGGGGGAGGATGCTGTCACACCGCCTGCCCTCCGTAAAGTGATGGAACGAAGAGAAGGAGCGAAGGAAAGAGGAAGGAGGACTTTAATGAGACTGTCGCAGGTCCGAGTCAAGCGCACCGCCTCCCGCACAGGGATCCTGGAAGTGCTCAGAGTTCCTGGAGGGAGTCCCACCACCGCTTTCACCACAGCAGTGAAAGCATGTGGCTGAGCGATGCTTAACTCTCAGTGCAGTTGTGCACTGTAGGTCTCAGTCATCTGAAAGTAGTAATGCAATTCTCATCTTTCTTTGCACAGGACCAGAGATAGAGGATAAACTGATGGGAATATGTAAAAAGCCCCCACCCCTCATATAACAGCAAATCACCCGCAAAAAACCCGCCGCAAATACTGAAAGAGTAGAAGCTGTTTTTGTCTCTTTGTGTTGGTTTTAATACGACCTCTGTGTTATTTATTTTTTTGATGTGTCTTTTTGGTCATTTTGCATCTGTCAAAAAGATTTTGTGATTTTGAGCCCTTTTAGATCTGTTTAGTAATCCATCCATCCATCCATGGATTGACTCAACACGCCTTTACAAACCAGCAAGATTCTGAGATAATAAAAGAAACTTCTAATACAAGCGAGCTGAGGATCAAATCATTTGCCCACCTTTAACGATCCCCTCTATACATGTTTTAAGACATCTGCTTTCTCTTCAACAAAAATCTGCTGCTTCTATCACAAAAATAAATAATTTAATAAGAATTTATTAAAATCTGATTGACTTTTTTCTTCCTCATTGAAAAATTCAGAATCTATAACTGTTTCCTTTAACTACTGGACACAAGAGGTCTCCAACTTCACTGAAAAGTTCTTAGTCTGTGTTCTCACATCTCATCTGTGTCAGTTGGACCAAACCATAGACCGAAGCCTCCATTACATCACCCATAGGTTTCTGAAGAGCAGTTTTGAAGTACAGAATGGGCTGCTGCACCGTCACCATCTTGGCAGTGCCTGAGTCCGCCTAACTTCAATTAATCCAATAATGGGGAAAGATGTGGGGTGTGTGTTGTACCAGGCTGTAAACATATTTATTTCTGCTGTAAAGCTGGGCATTTTAACAGAGGGATTGACTCAAGTGGTCATTCGAGGAAATGCAGTTTTTCGGGCCCTTCTGTGTTGGCCATGTGGCCGTGTTTATCAGCCCTGACCAGACCACTTGTTCCAAACAACTACTTTCACAATCATCTTTTTATCTCCTCATCCTCAATTAAGGTGAGCACAGAAACTTCTACCCTTCAGTAGATAAATCTGAAGACATCCTTCTGTTGTCAAACTCTGCACATACATCATCCTGCACAATGAAGGTCAAACAAGTGAAATAACAATAGGCAATACATATCTTTGAGTGGAAGGGACTTTAAATTTATCACTACATCACTGCTTGAGATGAGGACACTATAAAGTGGAGCAATGTGTTCCTAAATGCCCTCTCTTTCCAACCCTGTCTCCTAGAAATTGTGCCCATTGCTTTGCAATTGCTTTCCCACTTACACTGTGGTGGCAGCATAATCACTGGCTGGATGACATTCAGAGGCAACATTTTGATTTTCATTAATGAATGAAACCCTATGTTTATTAATGGCAGTGAATTCGCAAAGGCCGTCACACCAGAGACCAAGGTTCACATCCATAGTCCGGTCTGTGGTCAGGTTTAGGCAACAAAAGCACTTTGGGTAAGATCATGGTTTTGTCACTGTGAACTTTTATTGTATTGAACCAGCAGAGAGAAATATGTTGTGTGTGAATTTTTACGGATATGTTCAGTATCAACATGTTTGCAACTCACTAAATATGTGAATTAACAAAATATTTTAAAATTAAATTAAAGTATAAATTAACAGCAGTTTTGAGTGGACCCAGAGGAACAATAAAGAAGTATTGTTTTTGCATCTTAAAAAAACACAAACATTCATGTTAGAAATGATCAGAAATGATCTTCCTGAGCATCCTAAGAAAATCTGTACTCACTATCTTTAGGGACAGCGGTGTCCTCAGGTTTTATAGGGAAGCTCTCCTTTTTTCTTTCTTAATAGAAAATTCAGAGTGAAGTGAGAAGAGAAAGCAGACTGAAGGACACCCACAGCACAGACTGGATCTGACCCCGAGACCTCACAGCTACAATGCACCTCAGCCAAATAAAGACACCTTTTGTATATTTATGAAGACCTCAGTCTAATTATGGGTCTAGTCTGACACACCTCATCAGTCATCAGTCATGTTCTGGAGAGAAGTGAAATGCTAATTATGAAGTTTGGCACAAAGTCCCTAAACATTTGATAATTATGCGCGTACTTTTCTACATATGTCCATTAAGAGGACACTTGAATTTCAAAATGAGATGTCCATCAATCAACCAAATCTACATTCATCTCCCAGGGTCACACATAGGCCAGCACAAAGACATTGTAAACTTTAGACAAAACGCCTACAAATGTCAGTCATCCACAAATAACTCCTGAAACACAAAGCCAAATATACCACTGACCTTCAAACTGGGAGAAAAACAGCAGTGCTTAGCTTCAGTTGTTCCCCTTGAAGGTCATCAATGGGACCGACAGTAGCTTAGCCTTGCTACTGTTCACCCACACAACCTTTGATCCTTGCTCTCAGCTGCATGCTGTTGCTTATCAAGGTTGTGTGTTGTTGGCTGCAGTAGCAGAGTCTCTCTTTGACGCAGGCACCTGACAAAAGAGATGGATTTACCACTTTAGATGACAATTCAGATAGCATGTGTTGTTTACATGTGGACTATGAAAAGATCACTTACTGAATGATATGAATCAGGTCAAGGGTTTTCATTTCTTTTATTTCAAAAGAGTTAATGTGAATCTATAGCACTTTTGAGATTAGCACAACTACAATGCATTTTCTTTCAAAGATAAATCCTTTTATGAAGCTTGCTTGAACCCAAAAGGGTCCTTTTAACTGAAATTCAGTTTAATTAGGTTCAAGAAGGTTGTTTAGGAGTTTTCTAATCTGATGGCCCCTATCAGTGGGACAACAGCAAAATAGCAAATGTCAGCCCATCTTAAAACAATACTTGCATGCTGTATGTGCATTAAGAATTATTGGTCTCTGTAATGAAGAGATTTGCTTTTTGTGCAGCTACACTGTAAGAAATGGGAACAAAAGCCACAGTCCTCGTAAGGTGTGGAGGAAGGACACACTGAAGCAAGAATCATTTTCACCTTGTGTGTAGTTCGTTCCTCTTTTTAACCAGACAACACAGTACAGTTCAGGCTGGTTGTAGATGTGGCTTGTGGAAAAACTACATACAAAAATGATCCAAAAAATAAATGAATTAGAAAATGAGTAAACAGCCAACCAAACACTCAGGCCAAGGCTACACCAGGAAGCCAGCAGAGGCTGACTCCAGCACACTGCAGCTGAACTGATTTGCTCTCAACTCCAACACTGCTACTCCTGGCCTTTATACAGGAGGCTCCTCCTCCAGAGACAAACCAATGTTAGGTTTAATCAGTGAAGCAGCACAAACTACATTCATGTATAAAAACAATCAAGACAATGTCTAAACATTGTTCTTACTTGAATTACATGGACATTTTGAATTCATAAGTTGTTTAGGGTACATACAAAGTTAACTGTCTGAAAATGACCCATACCCCACCTCTGTATTCCAGCCAGCATGGTACAGTCTGAGCTCCCCCTGCTATAAAACACATGGGATTCTCTTACATCCTGTTTGGTGGTCTGGACCTTTAACCCGGACATAATAAGGATCAGAGCACATGGAACAAACAACGGAGTTACTGAAGTTGAAATATCGCCACAAAATGAATTTCATTGTGTGACAATATGTTGTTGATATGTTGTTATTTTATTAACATGTAAATTCTGCCTGAAGGCTTTCTGAAATAACAACTCTATTGTCAGCAGGTTGGCCTGCTACACTCAACAAGTGCTCTCACTTAGCCACAGAGGCCTGGGCTACACGGTGCAGTGGTATGGTATCTTAGCGAAGCAACACAACTAAAACTAGCTCTGTTAAATGGTAAGTACGTTCAGATATAATAACTCTCACTTCACGTTGACAGTTAAGAGGCTAAAGAAAATGGATGGGTCTTTAGATGGGTTGTAAAGATATCAGTGGAGGGGGAAGAGCTAATATTCAGTAGCAAACTCTTTCACAATCTTGGGCGTACAACTGAAAATGCTTGATTGCCTTCGGTTTTGAATGGAGAGCGGTGATTGGTCAGCTGGTCTGAGGGGTCTGGAGGTGGAACAGGGGAAGATGTAACCTGGTGCCAGTCCATGCAGTGCTTTAAAATTTAAATAAAAGAATCATAAAAACAATTATTTTGAGCATTTTATGATAGGTCCTTGTTGATGGATTGTTGTCAGGGTTCTGGAAAGATTGAGGTCATGGATATAAAACACTGATTGCAAACTGCAGTCTTTGGTGTTGAAGGGCGGATGAAGTCTTTTGAGGCTCTTTTCTTTTGTTCTGTTCCTTATATTGCACCAAAATAAATACTTTTTCAAGCAAAACAAGTGCAGCAAAATCTAGTGGTTTGCAAAATTTATGCTCTTCTTTCAAAAGCACCAGTGATGAATTTGAAGCCTTGGACATCGTCAATCATGTGTTTTTTCTTCATTTGATATAAAATCCAACACAGTTTATTGAAGCAGTGCGCTTCGCAGGAGTGAACCAACCTTCGGTATCATCCCCCCAACTCTATGTAAAAGTAAGACAGTGAAGCCAGAACCTCTTCCCTTTGAGACACTCACGAGAGGTGGCTTGTCAGGATAACCTAAACGTAGCTTATTTTACTGGAAGCTTTGGAACAATTGACTCATGTTGTTTTTCTGGTGAGCACAGGTTTGCTATAAGACTGTGTATTAAACAAAGAGGACAGTGAGTGATAAGTACAATTCAGAATGACCAAACTCTTTACAACACCTTTACATTGACGTTTTGTGCTGCAGCAATGTGAGGAGGTTTACATTTTGAAGCATTAGGGAGGCCATTATAGTCTCGGCTCATCTAAGATATAAGCATAATGTGGGTACATTTTAGAG
The DNA here is from genome assembly GCF_002814215.2 of Seriola lalandi dorsalis. NCBI lineage: Eukaryota > Metazoa > Chordata > Actinopteri > Carangiformes > Carangidae > Seriola > Seriola lalandi. The sequence goes on from NW_019525437.1 coordinate 7,593,758, forward strand.
ATTTCCATACAAATTGCATATGCATGATCATACAAAGAGGTTTACTTTGGTGTGAATCCACTCTGCATGGCTCCATCTTCCTGCTCCACCGTACGCCTGAAATGAACAGTAACAAGACCTTAGCGCTGAGCCAGAATGAGCTGCACGGCACCCGGCTCATTTCCCCACTGATACAGTGAACTGCCAACACTGATGAAGCTGCTGCATGATCATATTCAACAAAGCATGCACGGTGAGGAATGATAGCTGGCGACAGAGATGAGAGGAGGCACATGTTCATACGCAGTAAAGGAGGGACGATGAAGAACAATGACTCTGAAGTGATACAAGAGAAGAAGCACTGCGGTGAGAGACAGCAGGTAATATCAACCCAGAGGGAGGACACTGAGTGCAGGAGTGATAGAGGTTTACACACACACACACACACACACACACACACACACACATACATACGCATGCACCTCTCAGCGCTCCACCAGCTGACAGCACATAGAGGAGTCAGTGGACTATGTAATGGCAATATCTGCTTTCTAATAACCAAAAAAGGAGAAAGGTGTGCACATCCACAGTAGACATATGCCATACATAAAAAAACTGATGAATATTCACTAAATTCAATTGCTCCCAAAGCAGAATTCTTTCACTCAATGGATGCATTAGTAGTAATTAGAGGAGAAGGGACTCAATGCTTTGCAATGCAAGCTTGTCTTTATTTTGTACTTCATTTTAATGTTTATTGTTATAGAGCCACGTAGTCATTCACACTCTTTCCCTCTCTCTTTCTGCTCTTCTGTGTCTATCTTTCTTTATCCCTCTTCTCTTAGCAGCTTTGGCCCCTCGAGGTCTTTCCTTGTTCTCTCCTTGTGAGGTAGAGAAAACACTTCTGCAAATTCAAAGAGAGAATCCCCCTCTCTTAAAAGGACATTGTGTCATAGATGGGAACGCCATGTCGCCATCACCAACCTCTCCTCCTGTGAAAAGCAAAATTGAAAATTGAATTGATGCTATTTGTCCTCTAGATTATTTGTTGCCATATCTGAAAGATCTGATGAAATTGCCTTACAATCTAACAGAAACCATTCTGTAGTGGAGGTGTGAGAAAAGTAATTTCTCTCACATGGTGAAAATACATCGTCTCATCTCAGACGGCAGACTTGTTCCCCTCAGAGATGTCTTTTAAATTATTACCATGAAAATATCCGCCATTCTGCTTTGAATACAAACATGTTTTTATTATTGTCATATTTATTCTTACTTAGTGAGGTTTATCATAATGAATATGTTCTGCATGAATTTCTTTTTCCAAAGAGCTTTTCATTAAAACTCAAAAGGAAACTGCAAGAAGAAAAGACGTGGAACAAAATCAAAACCAGTACAGTTACACAAACAGCTAGCATTGATTTGCAAAAAAAAAATGTTGTCCTTTTTCAAAACTGTCCACTGTCTCTTGCTACCTTCCCCTTGTAGGCCGAGTGTGGAGATTAGTCCTGGTGACAGCAGGAAGCAGGCTGCAGCTTGATCTGAAGGTGCAGAGACAGTAAGTTATTCTGGGTTCATATCAGATCTGTCTGTCTAAATCAACTCATTTGTACAAGTTTCTGTACTGCGGACTGGAGTTTTTGCTATGCCAACACTCAGAGGTAGAGCTGCTCTGGAAGGAGAGTGGAAGGCAAAAAAAGTGAAGGCGCCCTGGCTTAGTAATAAGCAACAGTAAAAAATGCAAGACGGAAGAGAGTCAGCAGCTAATATTATGTAACCTACCACTGCTGCGGGCTGAAAAAGACTTACCATTAATTGTTATATTGATTGCTGTGTTTAACAGGGAGATATTGTCTGTTGCACATATACTGTGTAAAGCAATTTATCTCATTTAATGAAGGAAGCTGAATCAAGACGCTGATTATTGATTGACTGTTACTGTAAAATCTCTCACTGCTTCTGCAATGAGGTCAAAAAACAGGCAGGCCACCAAGAAGCAGCCATGGAAATGGAAGAGATTGGGGAACAAGCATCATTCAGAACTTCATAATTAAAAAGTTACAAAGTGCACTAGAGGAAATCCAACATAAGAGCAAGCAAACAAAAAATAAATTCATAAAACATGAGGTAGATGAAAATGATGTCAAAAGTCAAAGAAAACAAAAAATGGCAAAGCTGGAATTGTAAATCCACAAGACACATATACAAACGTTTCTTGAGAGAAAGAATGTTTAAAGAAAAAAGATTCATAATAAGCAAAAGATGGTGGGTATCTTTACCTCAAGATAACATTATTCTATAACTTAAAAATAAATACATTTTTTTTGTCACTTGTAATCAGTGCAATGAGTGGACCAATGAAGACATATAAAATTGTGTGGCAAACAGGTGCCCATTTTAGACACATGTTTTTGACCATCCAAGTGCAACCTTATTTTTTGCGCTTTTTGGGTCTCCACCGACTCTTGAGGAAAATGCTCCTCCTTAGGCTAGCTACTAAATTCTGCACCATGTTCATCAGATAATCACTGTCTATCATTTGGTGCTGGGCAGGTGGCCACCACTAGGTTTTTAGGGCTTCACTGGCACAAAAAGAAAAATCAGTAATCTGTTGCACCTGATGTTGGCGATGAGAGTGAACCGGAACAATAAAATTGTGGGCCATAAAACCAAAAAAGTGTACTGAAAGATGCCAAAGCCCCATCAAGCTAATGGGAGTTGCAGAGGTGGTTTACAATCATTTTTGAGATCAACACTCCGAGTGAACCATTTCACATTATACATAACATTTTGACCCATTTGACAAAAATACCGATCAGTGAAGCTTTATTTTGTGACTATTTATTCCTAACTATTCATTGTGCGTAACCTTGTGTAGAAACTTATTTAGTCACCATATGAATACACTGAATATCTTGGGGGTCTTGACAAAGTTTAAATATAATTTTCCTCTCCAAATCTATTTAGGGGGCAGGATTAAGTTGCTGTGTCAGATAGCATCTACTGTTGGTATTCATCATTCCTTTCTTACCTGCTGATAACCCTACTTAGCATATAGTGCAAATAAGTGTTAACGGAGTCTGCAAAAATAATTGCTTCATTTATCCAGACATCCGCTTCACTTTGATATTGAAATGTTTTAAGTCTCATACTTATATACGCTGCCTTGTGAAGTCACAGTCGCACACACACACACACACACACACACACAGACAGAGTTCCTCCATCAACACATTACTTCTTTCTTTCCTTTGCTTGTCAATCATTAATCCAGTCAAGGCTAGAATTAGATTTCAGACCAGCGAGTCCTTTTTCATCTTCATTTGTGCTATTTCACATTATTTCTGTGGATTTTTCCTATCAGTGTGTCTTTTTCTACTTCTCCAACTGGCCTTTTAACGTCCTTTTTAAAAATGAGACAGAGAGAGAGATGCTCTTTTTGTGAGGGCAGGCAACAAGAGGTAGCTTTTTAATGGCTTTGGAGTGCATTTCAGCATCATATATCTGTACGTGACTGACTCCCAAACATGTCATCGGATACTTGGAAAGATTGCTCAGCTAATTTGAAAAAATAGAAATCACAGTATACAAAATGTTAGCTATGGATAAATGCTGAAATACTTAAAAGTAATGGAGAAGTCGTGAAAATGTTACAGGTTGAAATAAATGTAATGGATATTATCCAGAAAAAGTGGTAGATAAAAGGTTAAAATAGGTAAGAGTAATGGTTTAGAATGGACAAAAGCAATGGACACTGAAATAGTTGAAAGAAGTGGATAAATAATAGCACAAGGAAACATAGTTACAGTAATGAGTAAATGGTTGAAATGGTTAGTTAAAAGTAATGGATGAATGCCAGAAATGAAAGTAGCTTTAGAAATGGTTTAAATGGAAAAATAAATGTCTGAAATAGATATTAGTTAGGGATAAATGGTTGAAATAGCTTGCAAAAGTAGGCTAGTTGACCAAACCAACCTAAATACTGACAGTTCAATCATGAATAAATATACTGTAACAGTACCCACTTTTAAACGGTCAATAATGTTATATATCATCCAATTTAAAGTCAATTGAAATCCATGAAGGGGTGCCTAGTTAACTTGAAAGGGCTGTGGAAGTAGGTCTACATCAGAAACAATTGTCTGAGAACCATTATGCTGCACATCATGAACGCTATAAAGAGTAAAAGACGGGTGGGTGGAGGTTGGCACATTCATGCAGGTTTGGGTCTGAGAATCCCGATACACTAGGTACATTCTGCTGAGGCACACTGTTTGCGACAGCTTCCAATTATTGCTCTTATCTCCATTTTGAGTGTGTGTATAGTTTTAGCTGGCTCATTTACATTTCACACAGGTTTTACACTCGGTGAATTTTGCAACATATTCTGATATGGAATTAGCGAGAATGGAATATTCATGGCTGAACATTTGAACACAGTACATTTAACTCAGGGATTTTCACCACTTACCTGTCAGTTGATTGACTGCCTGAATATTGATGGAAAATGGAAGTTATTTCACCCCAGTGTCCTTTATGGTCCAGTTCAGCTGATATGAGATGATGAAATTTCATATTGAAGCTTATAATGGTGACCGTGCCTATCATCATAATTGGACTTGCTCAGGGGCAAATAGTAAGAGTGTGTGGTTGTGCTGGACTGCTCCCAGGTATAAGTGTATGTAACAACTAAAAGAGCTCCACCTAAGAAATAAAGTTATCTTAATATGAAGATAATATCAAATAATCAACATTTTTCAATTCTTCCAATGTGCTCATATTCTGCTCCAGAAAATCACTTGGCAGTGTCAGTTGATAAGGGAGTTATATGACGTTTACTGCACAGTGTGTCCTGTCTAGCCACTGCTCCCAATATGATGCTTTAATTTGCTGCGAAATGAAATGAATCATTTTGCTTTGCATCTGTTCCTGATCCACTCCACAATCTACTGTACCAAAGTTTTTCCCCCACATGCTCTTATATATTTTGCAAACCAAACAGAGTCAGCCAAGTGATCAATGCACTATTCCTTTTAACTTTTTATTCACAGCATCTGCTGCTGGACTCTCTGGGCTTTTGGCAGGTCATTTAGCAGGAAAAAAATATTCAGTGTCTCAATTGCCGTCAGCTCCTGGAAGAGACTCAACATGCCTTAGTTGTATTTTTCATTCATTTTCTAAACCTACTCTCTCCCGTTCAGGGTCACATGGAGCTGGAGGCCTATCCCAGCAGGCACTGGGTGGAGGGAGGAGACATCCACGTGCCCAATCCAATACTCAGGCTCAGTTTCACACCTATGGGCAATCACTTATTATGATTATTGTATTATGGATGTGGCCAGTAATCCAAATGTATGTTGGCACAGGGCATTTGTAAAGTATTCTGGCCTGTGAAGTTTTTGTCAGTAGGCTGAAAGCTGCTTCATGTCTCTGCCCAGTCACCCTTGTAATGAAAACAAACACAGCCTCAAGGTGTTACTTATGAGACTAGATTTATACAGCAAGGTCAAACAAGGGAAGAGAAAGCAGCAGTCTATAAAAGTGATATCAGCATTCATGCTTCCTTTGGCTCATCCTTGGGTCGGTTTACAAACAACACCTTTCTAAATTCCATTTTTCATCTTCCACGAAAACACTGGCTTCTCCTCAGCTGTATTCATTACTGACTTATTTATGATTTGTTCAGGATTAATTATTTTATAGAAAAAGCTCACTGTTTTGGATCAGGCAACAAGCCTCCTGTGGCTGACTGACAGACGCATTGTTGTGATCCGCAGCCTGCCGGCACGACTCTGCATCCTGGACATCATCATCTCTGACTAATATCATCACAAACACTCATCATCTGATAACAACCCTCACCCAAAAAAAAAAAAATGTCTGCTTGTCAAACATGCCAGACAACAAGCAGTTACTACAGCTCTTTGACTTTGATGTGAAGTGAATGGTGTTGTGTATCAGCTGGACAGTTAAATCTGTATCTTTTAGAGACAGTTAATGGCGCTGATATGAGGGATTTAGCTCTTTAGGGACAGACAGTGTTTTTTCTTCCATTTAGCTGGTATTATTTACATATTTGAGTGCCTTGCCTTACTCCTGCAATAATTGTATGCAAGCTTTTTCTAGGCATAGAAAAACCACAGTAAGAACATATCCTCGCTGGTGCTTCGTTGATCAGTGCTTTGCAGTATAACTGGTGAGTTTCTTGTTTTCTTCTTCTGGTTGAAAATGTAACTTTTTCTGTTTTTGCATTAAAAATCGAACGCAACACGAAAAAAAAAAAAAAAAAAAAGCATTTCATTTCATCAAGTCATTTAAAAGATTAAAACAAAGTGGCAGCTCTATTTGAGAAGACGTGAACATGAAGAGACAGAGCCAATTCTACATCTGACACATTACAGTGATACAGTACACATACAGTAATTAACTGTTATCATGGTGTTTCCAATCAGTGATTCTGCCCCCGCTGTAGGCGCAGGGCTATAAACACTCTTCCAGTAAAGGCTGAAGACAGCAGTTGACCTTTTGAAATGTTGATTGGAGGCGATTGAAACTCTGGGAAGTATATTGGCCAACAAATGCAATGATTATGACTATAAAGAGGGAAAACATAATTACATGTTATTAATATAACCGCAACCATACACTTAGAGTCCACAGGAGTGAAAGTAAAAAGATACATAACAGATTAGGATCAGTATCAGATTTATTGCCAACTAGGTTTTCACATACGAGGACTTTTTTGGTGCAAGAAACACAGTAAATAGAAAAATTAGGACAAAGCAAGTTCTGCAAGTCAGGAAACATAAAAAGAAAATAGAAAAAATTTCAACTAACCACTTACAATATGGAAAAATATTATGAATATGTACAACGTGCAATATGAATCACAGTATGACATACCAATAAACAACTGGCCTGACAGTTAATCAAGCACATTAGCCTCAGGTAGCTTGTGTAATAGATTGCTTGATAAGCGGTGGACTGATCACAGAAAAACTAAATTAATGAATCAAAGATGAAAATAGGCTACAGATAATGCTCCAACAAGAGCTGACAAATGCAACAATAATGTAACAAGAACAGTTCAAATGCGCGAACTTATCGTAACTTGGTTTCGTCCCCAACCCTAAAGGTATATTCAGCCTAACTGAAATTGGGTTGCATTGCACTCATGAGGAGAAACTCCACAGATGTTCCTCTCTCTAATCTCAAACATGCACACACAGTTTGTATGTAGATAGTGACCAGCGAGTAACGTTAATAGTGTAACGAGTTCTCTGAATGAGTGATGGGATACATTGAGGACACCAAGTGTGGTGCTAGGAAAACAGAGTATTGTGTAGTTTGGACTTTTTTGCTGATTTTTGTGGTTTAGGAGAAGATAGGCTACGGTGGCTAATTTATTAAGGGTTAACCTTATTAAAAATGTAATTAGTTTTCTTTATTTTTGTTTTGTTGCTTTTCAGTTGGAGCACAGGTCAGATTTCAAGGAGCTGCTGTGGATGACCTCAGACAAATTTGAAACCCTGTAGAGTAGAGCGGGACCACTGATCGCCAGACAGGGCACCGAGATGAGGCGGGCAATTACTGCCAGAGAGGCTCTCCTTGATCCTCACATTCATGGCAACAGGTTTGTATAGAAAAGAAATGTGCAGGTTTCTCTCTTGTGTTTTCATTTTGCAGTAATATTAACATTTTTTTCCTCAGTTGAAGGTGATACACTCAGTTCCCAGGACACTACTCAGGCCATCACTGTATCTGATATAGTGAAAGACATGAAAGACCCTGCATCAGGGCTAGAAAGATGAGTGTAGTAACCAACCATTAGCATCACAACCATAGACATTATGACACACAGCAAATTCAAAAATGTAGACAAACATCAGTTAATATTGACAAACAGAAATAGGAGAGAACACAAAAAGAAACCTGAATGCATAGATGTGGTGGGCATGTTATACAGCGTGTTTCAACCATTCATTGACCGGCAGCAAGTGGGTTAGAAGTATATGTGTGTGTGTGTGTGTGTGTGTGTGTGTATAAATAATTTGTCAATATACTTGTTTATATACTGTATATATATATACTATATATATATATATATATATATATATATATTGTGCATCTATCATTCTGCTCTCATATTTGCAGACATCAACATCCGAGGAGGAATAGCAGGCAATTGCCAAGGACTTTGCAGAGAAATGGCAATTCCCACGTTGCCACGGTGCCCTCGATGCGAAGCTTGTCTACAGCCCCACAGGCCCACAAGTGGCAGCACTAGTGCAATTATAAAAAAGTTTTGGTTTTCATGATGTCAGCCGTAGATGCAAATTACAAGTTAATTTATGTTAGTGTAGGTACTCAGGGCAGGGTCTCAGATGCTGGGCTATTTGCCCATTCTGGTCTCAAGAAAGCATTGGAGCTTGATTTCCTAGATGTTCCTCTCATACCCTCTGAGAACAGATCTGATGAAGCCCTACCTCTTCAGGCAGCTGGACAACAACCAGACGATCTAAAACTACCAAGTCTCACATGTGTAGGAGTGACAGTTGGATATCTAGTTGGCAGCATGTGTGAGGATGGTAGTGGACTGGGCTGTCAGAACTCTGGGTCTGGGATTTTTTTTTTTACCTTGGTATGTATGCCTTTATTTTGTATTACCTTAGCATCAAAACAAAGGAAGTGTTAGCTGGAGCTGCCAGAAATGAAGCAAACATCTGTTGTAACTGGGTGAGCAAGTGTCTGGTGCGGTGTTTTGGTCCAGGCCTGGGAGTAGGAGAAGGAGAGAGTCAGTCTTCATCCTCTTGTTAGGTAGTGAGCTGTGGTCCTATGACTGATGAGATAAAAACTCAAATTGTCATCAGAAGTGTTATACTGTCATGAATAGGAATATAGAAAAGATAAATAAGAACATGACAAGAAAAAAATAGAAGACTAAATTTATTGACAGGTTTCCTGTTTGAAAACACTGTAGTTGTGCCAATCAGCAATACTTGCTGAATCAAGTGACTGAATTGCCCTTGACCTGCACTGACCTGCAGCCATCTTTGCCAAATCAGCATGGCTGCAAGTGTGACTCTTTCACCTCTTACATGGTGAGTCGAGGCGTGGATTGATTGTATAGATCGCTAGCACTGCTAACAAATGCAAATATATTGCAGTCTGCCTGCTGTTCTTTGATGCACACTGCACACTGATTCTGACGTGATTGGGAAATCTGTCTGCTTAGCTTAAAAAAAACACATCTCCAAACAGAATATTATGTGCAATAGAAAGGGAACACTCTTCAACTAACTTAGAAGTTGAAGTTGAGTGGAGTGATTGCAAGTAAAACTCATGTTAACTAGTGAAATGATTTTGTGTCAGGTAGTTGTTTACCCAATTTGTAGTCTTTATTAAAATCTACGCTAAGCTAAACAGCTACTTGCAATAGCTTCATATTTAATGTACAGACAAGAACTATGCCGAACTATTTCTATAAGTACAACTTTTAATATGAAGATTGCTCTAATGTAAGAATAGGCTTCAGGTGGCACATTATACTGTAAACAGGCAGAGAAAAGACAGTCAGAGATACAGGTGGACACACAAACACACCCACACAAGCTGACAGAAAGACAGATGCTCAGACAGACGATTCTAGGGAGGATAAATATATCTCTCACATCCCAAGCAGATGGAGGCTGATAGGGTTTGACATGAACCCACAGCTGACATTGGCTCTGCAGGATTCTGCTCATTTGTCAGCTGCAGCCTGGCCCGGACATCACCAGCTAACCTGAGGGGTCTAGAAGGAGGACCCCCAGCCTGCAGAGAGGTGGCTACTGCTGGGCAACATCCCACCAACAGCTACTGTCTTTTCTAATCATTCCCATGGATGAGCAGACAATTGAGGAACAAATAAATAACATGTTTCAGGATAGAGATGATGGGATGAGGATGAAGAGGTTCTGTTGTTGGGGGTGAGTTCAGTTTTCTCTGAGTGGAAAGATTATTTTCAATTTGTCACCTCCTGTGTTGTACAAAAGCTTCCCAACAGTGAAAATACCTGATGCCTGAATTAAAAGCAGATGTGAAACAGTTTCTGAACATCTGGATAAATTATTTTATAGGGTAGCATTTACATAGAGAATGTTGTTTCTGTAATATGTGTCCTACTGCTTTAATTTGATTTCATCTCACTGGTTATTCTATTGCATCCACATCAATTCAACCACATGCAGAAGATGGGGACAAATTTCTCCATCACTTTACTCAAGTTCAACCTTCATCCAAGGTTTGTACGACCCACGTACACTTGACCTGAGGTTCTCATATCTCAGTGACACTTTAGCTGAAATTAAAACCTTAAAAACCAAAGGTCTCATGTGATCTGTAATAAAGTGATTCCAAGAAAATATCACTAAAATGTTATGAATCCTGTCCATTTAATACAATTTTATTTGTTTAAGCTAAAGCCCACAAAGGTTGAGGGCAATTAATTTGAAAAACAGAAATGTTTTCACTAATTATAACTTATCATGAAAGGCCATATTTATTAACCTGTTACAGCAAAGGTCAGTACGCTCTTTATTGGTGAGATGCTATTCTTTTATTTTCTATATATTTTGTATGTCCACCTTTATTTTTCGTGACAGATTCGATCCTCCTGGGCATGGATAATATTAGCCCCGCGCAAATCTGTGGAGAGATGTTCTGCCATTCTTCACAGGTGATTCTTTTAAGCTGTTCTTTGCTGGAGGGGTTTTGTTGCTCTACCTTCTGCTTTAAAATCCTCCAAATGTGTTCTACTGGATTCAGGTCAGGAGACAGACTTTGCCAAGTCATTGTTTCTTCTTCTCTTCAAACTCTTGTGTGATTTTATTTTTCAGTGTGCTCGGGATCATTATTGTCATGTTGAAAAACAAAAATTCCTCCTCTGAGTCAGTCATATTCTCATTCAGTATTTGGATATACAAACATGCATTCATAGTGTAATCTGTAAATGTTTACCTCTCCTACACTTTTTGCACTCGCGCGGCCTCATATCAGCACACACCCACCTCCATGTTTGACGGTCAGCACTATGCAGTCCCTGTGTCCTAGCCAGGTCCGCACCAAACATGCTGGGCCCCATCTGATCCAAACAAATCTATTTTGGTTTCATCTGACCGAGGAATGGGCTGCCAACATTCATCACGCCTCTTGTCACATTCTTTGTCAAAATTTAATCTTGTAGTTTTGTACCATTTTGTTAGCAATGGCTTTCTTCTTGGACTCTGTCCACAGAGGCTGATGTTATGTAATGTCTGATCAGTCTCTTAAAGCCCAAGTTCCACAGATAATCCAAGACAGAAGCACTTACCCGTCTGTTTTTTAATGCAAGGTTGCACAAATAGTGAATTGTGCATGGCATCATTTTCTGAAAAAGCCACCGTGCCCTCTGTTATTGATCGTATGCTCTTCCTATACCTCCTAACCTGCTCTTGTACTGCAAGTCTAACTATCTGGTTTCTTACTTGTTGCGTGACAGCTTTCCACACCGTCAGTGTTACTGCCAGCTCTTGCCTTAATGTTCTGTTAACTTATTGGCATGATATAATGATAGCCTACACTGGGTTTCTGCTATGACTATGTACTGTATAGTACACATATAGCCTCCACTTCCTCATTAAATAACATGCAATTGCTAAAATGGTTCAACAAAATGGTTATTTTGTTGGTCAGCCCCAAATTTTTGTATTTTGGAATCTGGATAACTTTCCTCCCAGATGGGGTGTCCAAATTTACAACTAGTCTGATGGACTACAAAATGATCGCTCGGGTGGTGGGTGTGAGCATGTTGGGATGGAGTCAAACTCCTGGCCTGAATTATTGTTTCAGTTTGTTTTGTTGTATCCTGTATCTGTGAATAGTTTTAATTCACTTTACTTTTTCTCCCCAAACAAATCTGATTAATGCGGTTTCATGGATTATCCAAAGTAACAAGGGACAACACAAAGAGATGTTGAGATTTTGGAAAGAGAAGGGAAATTCCATTCACCATTGTTACTCTGTGAGTCTATGTATACGTCTAAACTTAAATAAATAAAACCAAAAGTGCAGTATCTGCATGGCTAGATACTAGGAGTACGTGAGGAAATTGTGCAATGCAGGTGAACTGACCTCAGTTATAAGGAGAAAGGAGCTGAAGCGAAATTGAAGTTACTTTGACATACTGCACCATCCTCCCATCCCTCCCCTAAGGATTCCAATTGAGATTTACTGTAAAATCCCATTTCTGCCAAAAGAAAAGATCGTTCTATTGCAGTGATCTCTCTGTGTAAACAACAGTGTTTGCTGGTGTTTACTGAGAGGAGAGGGAGAGAAAGAGAGGGGTCATGAGGAAGTGTTTACCTGCTTCTTGAATCTGCGAGCTACTGTATGCTTTTTGGTTTTCAAAGACAGTCATCAGTACCATTGGGAGCAAGAAAGCGAATTGATCCGTGGCAGGAAATGGACTGTGCTAAATTGAAACAGTCTGAAAAAATCTCCTGTAATTATAACTGTGTTCAATTAGCCTTACCATTATTGCTGAAGGGACCGGATTCTTTGCAGTTCAAGCAAGAGAAGCTGAAGCAAGATGGTTGTTTCTGCCAGTAGATTACTCTCAGAGCAGCACATATAAAGACACTTCAGTGAAAGAGGAACAACGCTAGGATAGAAATCTTTAGCCTTGAGCCTGACACTAAGTCTGTCACTGCAAAACCTGGACCTGAAAGGCTTCAGAGGTATGAAACAGTTCAAATTTCACTCCAGTAAGTGTTTCGATCAGCTGACATTGATCTTTAAGCAGTGGGCAAGAGGAACACATGTACTGCAGTACTGTATGAGCAGCGAGCAGGAAGGTGGCGAGGCTCTCCAGACAGCTGCGGGGTATTGAGGGTGTTGTGGAGCATGATATTACGGCCAACGCTACCCACTGAGAGACCTCTGAGCCGTAACGACCTGCAAGCACCACCAGTCCAGCAGCTACGACAGACAGGGCCCCTGAGCCGGAGCAAGACATAGAAGAGAACAGAAGAGAGTTAGAGCTCCTGCCTGAACAGACCCAGCTTTTTATTATGAATTATGTTCACATAAGACTATTCTGCATTAGGGATTTACGCTCACTGACCGCACTTAGTCTCAATGGAGGAAAAGTAATTATGTCAACATCGGCCTTCCACACCGGAGGAGGTCGTACTCGAAGTGTCTGTTGCCATTTTACAAGGAGAACTGTCGAGCTTGTGGTCAGTCTTTCATCATCACCGGGTGTGTTGCTTCCAATTAAGGACTACATTGTGGTTGTTCCTCTTATCACACTCTGCTGAGCAGAGCAACAGTCTAATAAATGTCTCGAACAAAGTTTCCTCTGCCTCCTTTGGGTCTTCAGCAATGTGCAGATTCCTTGTTTGTTCTCATGTATAGCACTAATAAACCAAGACTGTGATGATTCCCTGACCTTAACCAAAAGGTTATTGACTGGCCAAAATTCATAGAGAAAGACTGAAAGAAAATCAGCCCAAATTGATGAAGCAAAGGCAGAGATAATATAAGCTTTTTGTCTCTAGTTAAGGTAAAGCACAAAAATCACAGCATCCAACAATTTCCATAATAAAACTAGACCCTCTTTGACTAGTTTCTAGTTACAAACTTGTAGTCGAAGATGCAACTGAAAGCTCTGGAAAAAAGCTGATAAGTAGACTTTTAGCCAAGATATTTTGTCAAATCATTCAATAATTTTTCAGACTGGAGAAAGCTTCTTTGGAGTCACAGAAGACATTGTACTGTTCTCACGGACTTAAGAGTACTTCCAATTACTAGTAAACTTATCTTCTTGTATACAGCTGGGCAGACACTTTATGAATTAAGCCAGAATCTTAAAACTGTAATTTAAGCTGCTCTGTCCTGCTCCTTATGGTGTATGGAGAAATTTACACTCCAGAAACCTCAGCCAAATTTGTTGTCACAAACTTTATGATAGATAGATAGATAGATAGATAGATAGATAGATAGATAGATAGATAGATAGATAGATAGATAGATAGATAGATAGATAGATAGATAGATAGATAGATAGATAGATATTTATCCCCTGGGGGAAATTCATGACCATTTTACATGACTTTTTTTCTTTTTTTAAAAAAACAAGTTACTGTGAATTTTCTATGTATCTGTGTATGTGCCATGCAAGAACAGGAAGCTTGATGGACAGAAACAGCAGCAGATTGAAGACGTAGACTTATTAAATGAAATAAATTCTATGTAGTTTTGGTAATTAGTCATTTCTAATAATGTTATTTCCCTTTAGCCCTTGGTAAAAACATAACTGTTTGCTTGATGTAAGTACTGCCCCAGGCCACTTTCCCCTGGTAAAACGAGGGTTCTTCCTCAGAAATGTAATTTCTTTTCCTTGTTGCCCTCTCTCTTCTCTCCCATCCCTGCCATTTTCTCTCCACACAGCACTTGCTTGTTACAGAGGATACATCTTTCATCTGACAGATGGAGAGCTGATCTACCACACAAATGTACTGAGACAGAGAGACAATACATAGCTGAAGTAAAGTGCAAGAGGACATTTGTCCATTCAGGAGGTCCCATGTTTTAAACTTCCTTAACAGCCACATCATTTAGCAGGGAACATATTAAATCGATCAAATGGCCTTTTTTCTGTTCCCTTGATTTCATAGTTATCGACTTCCTGAAGTCTTACCCAGAATTTTCTCTGATGTGACATTTGTGTTTTTTATGTTCCCTGCATCACCCCTTCATGGTGGATCAGATGACAGAGTTAATGAAACCGCACAATGATGAAACATTGCACAACAGGATCTGTGCGGAAGGACAAAGGGATTTTTAAGCCTTGACACGGAGCTTCTACCTGTCAGATCCTTTTCAGCGATTTCTCTTCAGCCTTATCACACGACACTACTCCATCTCAATCTAGACTGACACTAATGCTCACATTTTGGCTGGATGTAAAGCACCCCACCAGAAAGCAGCTCATTTTCCACAAATTCTTGCCTCACAGCCCCGAAATGTCAAACTACCATTTGCTAATTTAGTTTCTTTATGCACATCCTGCCGCTCTTCTGTGTAGATGTGTTTCCAGACTAGCCATAGAGGAGTGAATTACTTTGCTGTAATGAGATCCCCCTCAGTAACAGGAAATGTGCATGTTTTTACTCACTGGACTGTTTGAAACGCCCGCAGCTGATATTCTCCTGGAGCAAATACAATGTGGAGGAGGTTAATGTTTCTCCTGACACTGCAGAATGGTGATGGAGTATTTGTCTATCAGTGACCCTGAGGTGAAATGTATGGGCCTAATGTTGTTTTAGATACATTAATGTTTATTTTTTTTTATTGTTTAATACATTAAACATGTGTTTCTCATGTGCTATGTTTTTATCTCACAACCTCCGATATATTGGGTCAATATGGAAGCTCATTTCTGCCACGAAAATTTAAAAAAATAATATAGAAAAATAGAATAAAAATACTCATGGGAAGTCTGGGAGCCATTCAGATCAGATTTAGACTCTTTAAATGAAATGATAATAGTAATTTAAAATTATAAGGTGATATTTCATCATTTGGCATTATATATAATAGCTCATACATTTTATTTGAATAAATTGGATTTCCTGAGTATATTTCCTAATTGTTCATTCTTTTTTCTTGATGGAAATGGGTTTTCACAGCTCCACAGTAAGTGATGATGTAACAAAGTATTCCTCCCCTGTTTTACATACTCTGGCAAAAAGCTTTCAAATATATGTTCCCCCATAGCCTAAATTATGCATTCAATATTCTTTTCTAATTGTGGAATTAATTCATTAGCTGACCTGGTCAGAAAGCATCTCAGACAGTCATCTTACAACATTGTCTGCTTTCTGGGTACCTGGTGAGAGTTCATAATGTAAATTATGACTAAATTCATATTGTGCACAATGATGACAACAGTATTTTTTTTTTTTTTTCATGCGTAATGTGTTCTCCAATTTTGTGCACTGAGAAATCCATTTTAATACTTTTATTTTGAATTAAATAAGCTTAATTAGATGAATGAATGAATATAAAACAGGACCAATGCAAATGTCAGTCCCCATTCTCCTGATAAACCACTGCACAGTCCCCAAAACATTGATGTAAAGTGCACTTCTTGTGGATAAAATGCATTCAATTCCATGAGATTTTGGAGCATGGCTGCAAAGATTTGATCCCATTGAGCTTGGGCATTAATGTTGGGTGATAAGGCCTGGCTCACAGGCGGCGGTCCAGTACTACATCCCCTTTATAGCGCACTATTCTCTAAAATATCATTGTCTGTATAAGAAAAAAAAACACTAGCCCTAGGAGTGAGAAGAGATTGAACGACTTGACATGAGTGAGCACATGCTGGTGTGTTAGTCTGCTTATCCATGACGCACCCTTTATCATGAATTAATGACCAAGTTGGGGAGTTATCTCCCATGCTAAAGGCTGGCATTGAGAGCCGCTGTTCTTCATTGTAATGGTGGATCATTATCTGACTGCATCATCTGTAACCAGCCAATGATAGGCAGCCTTAGCAATGCGTTTCTCAGTGAGACAAAGCAGGGGATTTTGATGTTTTTCTTTCCATATTTCCAAACAGCCCTCTCATTAGCATAATGTCTCATTAATTCTGGCTCTGGCCTTGGTGCTGTCTAATTCTCACTTGACCCCATTTGAACTTGACTTTTTGAAGATGACTTATGATAACAGCTAATGTTGTAAATCTCCAAGAACCATATCACAGGGGGCACATTTGGGGCATCAGTGAGCTTTGCATGTTTTGCTGCAGGAGCATGTGAACGGATAGATCCCCAGGCTCACATAAAATGGCAAATACACATCATTTGGATGCATAGAGCTCTTATGGATCATGAAAACGTTCTTTATGTTACTGAGCACACAATGGAATCCTTTCACAATCCTTACAGCAGCCACAGCTCCTTCTGCTCAAAGACCCTCCTGCAGTGTGATAGAAGGGTATGAAACAGTAGCGGTGGCAGGGTCCGTTTCAGTCTGTGCAACATCTCCTGCTGGAGAGAAATTTGAATCAGATGATTTGAGTCATTTGAGCTCAGGTATACTCCTTTATTGGCCTCACCTGTCAAATTTGTTCATTTGAATTGATTGTGAAAGAGGATGTTAATTAATACTTCATAAAAGTGGATAATTTTACAACATTTTTTTATACCACTAACTGTCGATTTTTAGGTCAGTTTGCATTACTGCCCCTAAAGCTAGAGCTTTTGACCTTTTATTTTTAGCTTATTTTCATCCATTACATTTAGTTAATTTCAACTGTTTTATCCAGTAATTTTAGCAAATGGTTTCAGCTATCATCCATTCCTTTGTATTTGATGTCAAATTACATGGGGCTGCTGTGGCTCAGGAGGTAGAGTGGGTTATCAATTAACCAGAAAGTCGGTGGTTAGATCTCTAGTCACTCCGGTCCATGTGTCCAAGTGCCCTTGGGCAAGATACTGAATTACCTCTGATGGTTGTTCTGTCAGTGTATAAGTGTGTGACAGGTGAATGTGGCAAGTAGTATAAAGTGGTCAATAAGACTAGATAAGCTCTATATAAGAACAGTCCATTACTTTCAGTTAAATGGCTCAACTGTTTATCAATCACTTTTAACTGTTTCTGTGTTAAGTTTTGTGAGGCATTGCAGCTGCTCTGTGTGTTAAACCCTTTAGCAATTACCTTTAGCAAATTAATTAAGTTGTTTATCCATTACTGTGACCAAATTATTTCATCTTTTATCTGGTAAGTGTAGTTAAGAATTCCACCTGTGCATGAATGGCTCAGTCTAAGCCATTTAGCCTCAGTATGCACTGCGTAGTAAACTAGTAGCTGATTCTGACGATAAATGAGATCAGATAATTTAAGATCAGCATCATGCCATTTTGTAATCCTATATTGATGTTTATTTTTCTCCACATTATTTGATCAAATTATAATTTCTATTTTTATTTCTCTAATCATTTGTGCTGCTCAACAACATTTCATGCCCTGGCAGTTGCACAAGTACCCCCTGGATAGGACTCACTGATCTTGAGGTCATGAGAAATTTAATTTGGGGATTGCTGGTCAAGGGGAACAACTGTCCTTTCAGGTGTCAAAGGTCTCAGTTCAAATCATCTTTTTTTTTTTTTTTTTTTTTAACATCTGTCTTATTGTTGTAGTAATTCTTCTGCTGCTGATAAAGGTCCTAACAGGCTCAAAATGGAAGCAGATGCACAGTGAGAACTCTCAGTCTATATGGGAAATGTATGACTGTTGGTTCACTACCTTATTCCAAGGCACTCCACCTCCTCTTCTGCCATCTTGTGTTCATTTTCAAAATCTACTTTGAGGGGATTTGATTAAGAATAAAGCGTAGTAGCTGTTACCGGGAGTAAGTGGTGGGGATATAATGCAAAAACATGTCTGAAGCTAAGCCAATTTCCATTGTTTATTATTCTGCTCAGCTCCTCACTTCACTACTACGGCTCACTTTGAGATAAGAGACCTGATGACTGCTTATACACAGCCAAGATACCATGTTCTTTTTCACAGGTGGAATGAGGATTGTCTAGGAGCCGAGGAGATGAGCCCCGGCCTACTGCTCTACAAGATGATCACCAGTATAACCATAGTGCTTTATTTTGTCCGCAAACTGAACTTTGCAAGCTCCCAGTTTTTACAAATGCAATATTTTGTTCTACAAGGACTTTGTCAGACAAACATCCATGAGGACAAAAAGGAAGCCATATATACAGACAAAAGTGACAGCTCTGCCTTGGAGATTACACAATACAAAACAACACCCATATCAATTTGCTACTGGACTATCGGCCATATAAAGGACACACGGTTATACCCTAGCTCTGATCTATGCCTCGCCACAATTTTATTGCAGAGCTCTACAGAGCGTTCCTTGGACTTCATGACTTGGTTTCTGTCCTCAGTGCAGTGTGAGTTGTGAGACCTTATAAACAGTCGGGTGTCTTTGTAAACTATGTTCAATCAGTCCAATTTGACACAGGTGGACTCCAAACACACAGTCGCGTCTCAAGGATAATTAAAGCAAACAGGACGCACCTGGCGACAGTTTGGAGTGCCACGACAAAGAGTCTGAATACTTGGAAATGAGAGGGTTCAATCTGTTTTATTTTTAATACACATACAAAACTAGAAGCACATTTTTACTTTGTTATTGAGAGTTATTAAGTGTAGATTGTTAGGCAAAAATGGCCTTCCTTTTAAAATTAAATCTACAACAAAATAAAGTGTGAAAAAAGTGAAGGGATCTAAATGATCCTCTGAATCTACTGTATGTGATAACACATCTTTACTAATTTTCATGAATAAACAAATTAATAAGTGGTCCTGTTTTGTCACAAAAGGGAGGCATATCATCAAATAGGGAATAAAGGACTGACATTTTGTATTTCTTATTTTCCTAAGAAGGGTTTTGTGTAATTCAACATTTAGAGCACGGAGTAAGTAAGTATTTAATCTATATATGAATCCAAATCCTTCATATCCAATAATCATAATCTTCTGATGGCAAGGCCCGCCTGCTTGAAATCCTTGCAAAGGGTTAGAGAGACAAGAGGACTGATACCTCTCTAATGTCTGTATGCGAACTATGATGCTACAGCCAGCATTTATTTACTTTGCATAGGGGAAACAGCTAGCCTGGCTGTGACAAAGGGAAAAAAAACAAAAAAAACCCAAAACATCTAAAGCTAGCTAAACAATGGATTAAACAAGCAAGATACTGAGTGTTAATTAGTGCGCTTTAGAAGTGCTCATAGGCATATTTTAAAAGATTTGGACAGAGGCTAGCTTTTCCCTTGTTCCCAGGCTTTGTGCTTAGCTAAGCAAACTGGTTGCTGCTCACTGTACAGGCATGAGAGTGATATTAATCATCTGCTCTGACTCTCAGCAAGTGATTAAGTGCATTTCTCAAAAATTCAATCTACTCAAACTGTGTAAGTCTATAGGGAGTTGTACCAGCTAAACTCTACAGCAGTAGCATGTGCTGATTTTATGTGTTACTTTTGTGTTTTATTGGCAATAAAAGCACCAGACTTGTGAGTGTTGGCTGCATGCAGACTAAACAGTAGCTGAATTAATTAGAACATGCACAGAAAAACCCTTGTACTATATACAACAGATGTTTAATACCAGCAAAATGTTCATGGCATGAGGTCAATACCGGTTTTACGAGGTTTAACGGTCTAATTTTCATTCATGGCAAAACTGTTAAGCAAGCTTTCAAATGTGCACTATTGACCCTAACAGATGCTCCACAGAGAAAATGAGGAATTACAGAGGGAGCACCTGATATCAAGGGCTTGTTGGTCTAGGGGTATGATTCTCGCTTCGGGTGCGAGAGGTCCCGGGTTCAAATCCCGGACAAGCCCTTAAACTTAAGATCTTTGTTTGATGGACGTGGAGAGCCACAGTGTCCTCAAGGAATGTCCATGATGTTAACTTTGTTGGACTGGTCTGTGAACTTTGTCTACATGCACCTGTTAATCCCTGAATTTAATAAATAAATACAGGGCTGGATGAGAATTGCTTGGGTAGCTACTGTGTAATCTCTTGATTAATCAATAAGTGCAATACAGAGCTAAAAGGAGGCAAACAACCCCACAATGAATACTCACATTTCTCTCTTCTGGATATGTGAATATGCAACAACCAACCTAACAGGGGTCGTCAGTATTGTGTTTCCACTGCCTCCAAGTGGCCAAATAACTCTGTTGATGCAGGCTTAAACCACTATATTAATACTTCATTTACTAAATACACACAATTTATATAGAATAGATGTATTTATGTATATGTAATTTTAAGCTCTCTTGAATGGCATTCAGAATGACACAGACACATGGATTAACGTACCTTAGACACTGATCAGGACGAAAACTTAGCATCACTCAATAAATGTCCAAAAAAAAAAAAATCTTTATTTAAAAAAGTATACATAGTTTTTCATTCATGAAAATCAGTTCATCAGCAGACACTACTTGAACTAGACATAGAGACTTTACAAGATCAGGTAGTCATTTTGACATTTGATACATTTAATACATCCCAGTCGTTGCATATTGTCACTTTCCAGCCTGTGGGGAAATATATTTTATTTCTGTATGCAGGATTAGGAAAATATCACTGAATATCACAAACGAACTTGGCCTGTGCAACTTTGTAGACCGATAGCAGGTATGGAAGTCAGATGCAGTCGGAAGAGAAAACAAGTGTCCAAAGGAAATAAATAACAGCTGCTAATTTCTGGAGCTTAGTGGATCCTGCAGGCGTGCTGTAGAGGATTTCATGGTAACACTGGGACAAACAATGTGTGGTGGCATGTTGTAGTATTATTAGAGGAATAATCCAGGCCAGGACTGAGGGTGAGTCTCTGTGTAGTCCAGGCAGGTGGCTGTGGTGGGGTTCAGTCTAAAATGTATTACGTGTCTCTGCGGGTGGATGCTGCTGAGCCAGTTTACCATAGCCGCCTCTGGCTGGGTCGTAGTCCTGCCTGTACTCATCCCTCACCTAGACGAAAAAACAGATACACAGCCACAGGGCACAGGTAAATACACACAAAGAAAACAAACAAAAAAACAAATACACAATAAGAAAGGAAAAACAGAAATGTTCTACTTAGACTACCAAACAACTTAAGTAATGGAATTGTCCACATTTGATGGGTCTTACCTGTAAAACTCATCTTTTCAAACTTGCTTTAACTGAGAAGCTTTTGCTATATTTTAACCCACCCACATTATTAATCTAATTCTCATTTATTTACTGTTAATTTCAATCTATATGTTTTTATATCTTTTTTTTCTGGATGTTGTAACTACAAAATTGACATTTATTCACAAAGGTTATCAGGGACACAATAAATGCTGGAGACCATGTAGTTAAAAAAAAATGCTGACAGAAAAAGGCTGCAGTGACACCTTTAACAAAAAGGTAACTGGACTGAAATTGTCAACAAAATGAATCATATGGAAAAACTGACCCTTGACCTTACAACTCATATGATCAATATGTACAATACTGGAAAAAGATCATAATTGATTTCATATTTGTGCCTGGAGGATATAACCCATTACATATGTCACTGAAAGACCCCTTTTCTATACAAGTGTAATGTTACCAATGTCAACTTTATTCATTTCGCCTGAAAATATCTATAAAAAATAAAGTTTCAAATAAATAAATAAGTCCTTTTGCCCATGTTCTAAGTTCTCATATTTCTGGCATCTGTATTTTGTGTATTTTTTATGTGAAGCACACAGAATAACATCTTTTGTATAAAATATGTTACATATATATACACACACACACATTTTTATTTTTGTTTAAATTGAATCCTTCTAATCAAATTTTTAAAATGACTGATTAATCATTTTTTCAAAAAAGCTGTTTATATAAAAATAAATTTTTAAGTACAATATTACTAAATTTAATTGAAAAAATAATCAACGAGCAGTTGTGACTGTATATGTTGTCTTACTGGTGCTGAGAGGACCTTTGAACTTATATTATATTGTTACTTATAGTATAGTCAGTATAGTATAGGATAACTGATATCATTCTCACATCCTCATTTTAGCAGAGGGATCTTAAAGTTACATACTGGAAGGTATTTTTTAAGAAGCTTGTCTTTTTTTCCCCCAAAATAAGCCGGTTCTTAGTCCAATAATACTCTCAGAGAAAGCCCATTGAGTACCTCTACAACAAAATTGGACATGATTATGTACGTTGTATTTGTTAACAGCATAATATACACTTCCATTTTTCAAATGCCATGCTACAGTAATGCTGTCTCTTCAAAGGCCATGCTTAATCATGCATAATTTATTTTGGAAGTTATATCACTTTCTAAATATCATACTGGTGTATTAAAATGTCATGATATAGTGTATCGATTTTTTTGAATGCCACTTCAGTATATGTCATTTTTCAAATGTCACAGTATGCTGTGTTTTATATCGGTTTCCAAAACACTGTGCTGCAGATAATCCTAAACTTTTTCAATATGAACAAGACAAAACAGGCAGGGACGAGACCGTGAACACCAGGACGGCCACCCAGAAGGATGTTTGAGGTGAGCAGTGATTTAGAATCTAATCATGTGATAGGCTGCATCTTTCCCCTAAACCACAGCAACAGCTGGGAGACACGGTCACTTACTTATCTAAGACCATTCTGGACCCATGTTGCGAAACTGCAAAAATGTGTACTTTTTTATTTTATTTTGTACACCGTTACCTCTCTGGGATACTTTTAATATAATCTGGAGTTTAACGGATATGGATTTTTAAAAGCGCACACAAGCCTTTTTGGATTGAAGCTTTTGATATGCAGAATTAGATTCGATTTTTCTGCCAAAATAAGCATTCAGTGTTTCCCACTGAACTGTATCTCAGACAGAGAGGGAAATGCATTTAGCCCGAGGGATATTAAGATACGAGGTGATATCCAGTAAAATAACAAAAATTATATATCCATAAATATGTTTCTGAAACTGATTAAACTACAGAGGCCTGTCCAATACTGGAATTTTGAAGCTGCTACTGGTGATACTCAATAATCAAATAATGATACATCGACTGATAGTAATTTCTTAACATTAACATTAATTTTTTATTTAATTTTTAAAGGGCTATATCATTTTACAGTTAAAAAAATAATCTCAAGCCTAGTTGTAAATTTCTATACAGCAGTTTCTTGTTACGTATTGTTTTTTTGTTTGTTTTATTTTGATAGTTTGTTACAATAAATTCTTATAATTTGATATTCATGGTGTTATCTCAGATGGAAATTGTGCAGGTTTGATTGTGTGAGTGGAGGTGGGCATAGGAGGGTGTCTGTAACAATAATCAGTCTTATGGGAAGGCATGGTTGCAAACATTTATAGAATTGGTGCTTTCCATGTACATATAAAACCTGTCAGCATTCACAGTGGGCTAATTACAGGTTCATATAAGAACCCATACCAAACAAGTGTCAGAATCCTCACCTGTCCTCCAGATTTGCCGCGGCCGTACTGTCGTCCCTCCTTGAAGCCGGCATCCCAGTCTGTCCTGATGATACGATCGTCCAGCCGTGTGCCATTAATGAAGCGCATGGCATGTTCTGCGCCTGAACGCATGTAGTATCTGGTACAGCCAGAATTAAGGTCTGTCCTAAACTCATACACTAAACTCACACATACATTTCATTCTATAGTGGTGAAATTGAGCTCATAACAAAGCATGGTACTTGGGTTAGTAACCAGACAGGCAGAGTGTTGGTGTTCAGGTGTGTTTGCTGTGTAGGTGAATGCAAATATTTTTAAAACAATGACTATGTTTAATTTGGGTCTCATATTTCAAAGGATACTCTACAAAGCAGAAGCCGCAGGCTGTCTTCTTGACTTTATCTAGGCCGATGATGATGCGCTTGACGTCTCCACTTTTGGAAAACAGCTCGTGCACCTGATCATCAGTTACCAAAAAAAAAAAGACAAAAGAAGAGAACTGTGTAAGAGAAAATAAGTACGATGTTAAGCAATAGTTTTATAAATGCTTTTAACACTGATAAAATTTTTAAAAATTGGTTTGAAATATATCATCATTTCAATGTAATCCACTAGAAGCTCTGCGTTTCATTTATATATAGAATATACGAGTATAACTCACTCAGATGAGCATAATAACTTACTAACTGCTAGAGTAATAAAAAGATGGGGCCATAAAAAGATGACAAAGTAGCAAACACCAGCTCATAAAGTAACCAAGAGACAGATTTCTTGTGATGAAAGAATATGACGATAATTAAACCAATTTCCAGAGAAGCTGCTGCAGGGCTTTAACTGATGATGTAGTCGGTAATAATGCCAGTGTATCCTACCTGCTCTTCTGTGGTGTAGAAGGAGAGGTTCCCCACATACAGAGTGTGGCTCTGCTTTAGCAACTTCTCCTGTTCATAGCGGTTACCCTGCAAACACAAGCACCATTGGAGAGTATGAATAAGCACCATTCCCCAGAGGCTGAGGACATTGGCCAGAGCCAAGGTTAGGTAGGTAATTTGATTGGACGAGAAGCAGTCCATGAGTGCTGATATAGAGCACAACAGCACTGGGACTTTTAACTATCAACGGTCGTTATCTATCTTAAATTGAAACAAACTTTGCAAAGATGAATATATTTCCAGAAATAACGTTTGAATTAAATGATGTGTGGTCGTCAGAAGAGCACGAAGGGAAGCCTGGATACTTCAGCACACTCCTGAGGTAACGTGTAGACAAAGTAGCAAGCTAGTGTGCACTGTGCAGGTCAGGAAAATTTTTAAGTGTTGCTTAGCAACTGTCCAGGACCAGTCCAGCTGCGGAACTCTTTGTGGTGGCGTTGCCAATTAAATGATGAAATAAACAAACAAATCATAATCTGTTGTTGCTTATTTAACTAATATGCCGATCATAGAACTGTTGTATAAAGGCAATATAGCACTCGAGGTCGTGATGTGATGATGTGATTGTCTTTGCTAACAGGCCGCTATAACAGAATCACAGCCGTGCTGATATTCAGTACAACATCACGACCTCGGATGTGATATGGCTCAAATGAAGAGTTCACCTTCGGGTTCTGAAAACTCGGATGAGAATTCTTTGTGAAACTTTATTACATTTTATAAACCAAACAACTAAAACACTGAATTATCCCTGATTTAAGATGAACGCCCATCGATGGTGGGGAGCTCCAGAAAGCTGAACCGTTTAAATGCGAACTGGACGCATGCTACTGTACCAAATTGCAAGTCGAAACACGTGAAGCTCAAAAGACAATAAACGCCAGTACTGTGAAAAAAAAAAAAAAAAAAAAAAACGTTAGCACTCACGTTAGGTGAGTTATCTACCTTATAGGCCCGACCTAGGACCATAACACAGTATTACAAATGCCTTTTACACACATGAAGTAACAATGTCTGTGCAGAATCTGTTGTTTGCTAACGGTTGCTAACAGTTAGCTAACTGAAAAAAAACTAAAATACTCGGGTATTGATGTTCATATGTCCTCACTTACCTTAAAATGCTGGTCTCTGTATTGGCTAATATCAATGTAAGAATCACTATTCAAAGCGTTTAATTTAGCAGACATGGTGAAGAAGTCGCAAGTTGGCGGTCTGCAGCTATTCAACTGAAAATTGCGGTAGCAACTTCCGGTTCGTGTGTCCGTCCTGTGAAAGACTCCGGGTGGAAACATTTCATATTAACCATAGATATTAACCTCTACACAAGCCCAGTGTCGCCCCCTGTTGATACCAGATTACGCTCTTAATGTTATGACATCTGACGTACAGTACGCTGATTATAAAAATAAATTGGTTTAATATACGTCATGTATTTTTAGAACTCGACTCCATTCTGATGAAAACAAAATGTAAAGGTATATACTCAACCTCAAATAACAAAAATAACAAACCAAAAAAAAAAAAATGTAGAACCCAGAAATAAACCTTACTACACCCATCATAACAGCACTCTTTCGATATTATTATAAAACACACCTCAGTCTATTAATCTAATGTAATCAAATACTTAGTATTGGTTATTTTAAATGTGGCATTTCTATTAATGCGGAATTCTTTAGTCACCCATGTAGTCTATGGTTGACTGCCCACAGTCACATGACTACTGATGCTGGAGGTTGAACTGTGAGATGTGGTGCCACACTATTGGCTGCAGTCAGTTGTATGTCATTGGTCACTGATGGACTGGTCCCCTTGTTTGACCTACTTTAACCAGTAAGCCTTTTTTATTGTACTGACATTTTACAAATATATTTTTTTATTTTATTTTAAGATTTCTTGTTACTAATATATTTAAACTGTATTTTTTTGAATATTTTATTACCGATTTACTTTTTTTTTTCTTTTTGCCTTTGGTTTGAACTGCCTCTAATGCATTTGCATTTCACACAGTACTTGCCATTTGAGAGACCTTAATGATTAAGATGATCAAGAGTGTAATTGCCAGAATACTTAAGTGCATGAATCAGACACAGATGACAGACACAAAGCCAAAGAAAACAATAAAAACTTGTATTTTCTTGTCTAAGAAAACTACTACAGACTGGAAAGGTTCCCGTAAGGTCAACATTTTATTATCAGAATTCAAATACTGTGAACAAAAACATGTATCCTAATCTGTCCCATGCCTGACTTCCAACTAAATCAACAACCTAAATTATTTTGTAAAAAATGTACAGATATGAATGAACCCACTTATAAATCAGAAAAAAACAAAAGTGAGATGAAACATCAGGGTGTGATATTATCATCAGCCCCTGGCTAAATACTAGGATTAGCTGCTTTCTGTCAATTCCATTAAGGTTTACAAGGACATACAGTATAGTAAGTTCTTGTGTCATATAATAACTTCAGTCCAATAAATCAGGGCATAATGAGCAAAGCCAGTGAAAGGAGGACAGTGGCTCTGCTGGGGGGTGCCAACCCTACTCTCAGATTTTCCATGTAGTCTTTATCAGAGGTCAGATGATCTCCACTTGATGCTGCAGCACCTTCTAGAACCTGAAAGAAAATGACAGTACACTAAACATTTTGACTTTATGTCATAAAGAACAGCGCAAACAAAGAATCTCAATCTAAATATCTTTTGGGAGAGGGTCCTTGTTTTTGTTTCTGTTGGTTTGTTCTTTTTCAAATATCAATTTGACCAGTTAATGCTACTTCTAATAAGGGTTGATATCATTTCAGTTTTTCAGTTGACATCGATATGATACCCAAGCTTTGGCACAAATATAAAAATAGTACTTTATTCATATCCTGTTGTTTGCAGCTCTTCATCTATGGCTGGTGTGTGTGGCAACAGATTCATGAGAAGCCAGACACTGCCAACT
The DNA here is from genome assembly GCF_002814215.2 of Seriola lalandi dorsalis. Classification (NCBI taxonomy): domain Eukaryota; kingdom Metazoa; phylum Chordata; class Actinopteri; order Carangiformes; family Carangidae; genus Seriola; species Seriola lalandi. The sequence continues at coordinate 7,621,690 of NW_019525437.1, forward strand.
ACTTTGTATCTGTATGAGTAATAGTTCACTGTGGCTATTCTTTCTTGTTCCATTACTCCCTGCTAGGGGTGTAATGATTCTGCAACTGAGACCAAAACCAAAATACTGTTTATCAAATCACTACATAGGAAACCTGTGACCATGTTATATTTCAGTAATAATGTATCAAAAGCACACAGAAAGGGAGGAATTTGGAGCGGGTTAATAAAGTCCCAGAACTCATTTTTCCCTTGGGACCCAACAGGTTGTTTTGTAAAAATTCAGAAAATTGATAAATGCTGTCACATTTACCAAAATTGAGTCCAAATTGACAACTTCACATTGCTTATTCTGTTCGGCCAATAGACCAAACCTCAAAAATATTAAAACTAACAGAAGGGAAAAGCAGAAAAACTACCATGAGTTGGTGTTTGTTGTTTGGTAGTTAACATGAAACCTGACATAAACGTTTAGCAAAGTAGTTGCCAGTAAAATTTCTATTAATCTACTAATCCTTTCAGTTCTACTTATGTATGTAAGCAGAATATCTACAAGTAACTATATCGTGTTTTATAAGATGTTCATGTGTTTTTATGCAAAAATCTTAAATTGTAAAGTAAGTGTAGTTGTCAGATGAATGTAGAACAGTAAAAAGTTAAATTTTTCCCTCTGAAATGTTGAAGAGTAGAAGGATAAAGTGACATGAAAGAAAAATACACAAAGAACAAGGCCCAAACTCAGACAGTGCACTGAGAGTGTACCACTAGTAAAAACGTACGTTTTCAAAGTTGCCTTAATTGCCATCTCTTCTAAATCAAAGGTCGGATCTCCTCTCGATGTTGAGCAGCTCTACTTCGAAGATGAGCGTCGCTCCTCCGGGGATCTTTGGGGGTGCTCCCCGGTCTCCGTAGCCAAGCTCGGCGGGGATGACCAGCTTCCTCTTCTCGCCTTCGCACATGCCCAGCAGCCCCTGGTCCCAGCCTTTGATCACCTGTCCGGCACCAAGGGTGAAGGTGAAGGGTCTGTCGCGGGGTATGCTGCTGTCAAACTCAGTGCCGTCCTCCAGCTTGCCCGTATAGTGCATGTTCAGCACGTCTCCTTTGCGAGACTTGATGGGACAGTTGTCCACTCGCTTCTTGATGCCGATCTGCAGCTTCTTCTTCTCGGCTCCGCTCACCCCCGCCGGGCTCAGAGACAGCACCGTCACCGCGAACAACAGAAACACCCGCATATCTGCAGCCCGCGAACAGTTTACAGTTTAGTTTGGAGACTGAGCTCAACGCTCAGCGAGAAAATCTGGAGGGATGAATAAGGGAAATGAGCAGGGAAATCTGCTCCTGAAAGCGGATGTACGTACGATACCACCGGATGTATTTCACCGGTTGGTGTTACCAGAAAAAAACGTCCGGAAAAACGTTTGTTTTGAAGTTGGCTTCGGATTCGTACAGAAAAGAAATGATGATGAGACAGAATATGTATTATTATAGATTTTGCTACCCGGCAATATATTAGTTTGTTACCGTTAGTTGCTGTCTACGCAGAGTGACCTATAGTAGTTGGAAAAGTTATTTATTAGCAATAACCCCGACAATAAGTTAGACAAATACTGGGAACAATTATCAATATGTTGTCTTGAGCAATAAAATACAGCACATCTTCTTTGTACCGTCCATGTTGTTTCCATATTCCGATTTAAAGCACACGAACACACCTAAGTCGGAAGAACAACTTCCCAGCTCGGGAAACGGAACCATTCAAATAGCAAGTGAATGCAGCATTAGCGTGTTACTTTTGTGGCCCGAAAGGTGCATAGCACACAATGCTGGAAAACTAAAAATAGCCAATACATTTAGAGGTAGGCACCCGGTATATACAGAAGGGGAAAAAATATGCAAACATTTCCAGAATTGAATGTGCCATCGTGCTGTAATTGCCACTTGTGGCCGCTGCTCACTAAGTTTAACTTGCCATTGTGAAGCCAACTTTAGCCTCCCTGCACAGTCTGTTATGTCATCCATTGCTAGCTAGCGGTCACCTGGTTCAGCTGAAGTAAGTCAACTTTTTATATATGCAGTTATTGAAATTTACACCGCAACCACAACCTATATGATGCTTTAAGCTACCGTTGACGAACTTACATCTGCAGCTAACTAACGGAAAATGTTGGTGTCATTACAGGGCTGAAATACACGAGAGGTGGACGGGACTGTTAAGTTAGCTGACTTAGCTGACTTACCTAAACACTGGACAAAATGATTTCTCGCTTGTTATTTTATCTCCTCAACAACCTCCATGTCGTCGAGAAACTGGCAGAGTCTCGGCCGATTCGTAGGGCGGCCCAGATCACAGCCTACGCCATCACTAAAGCTCAGATAGCCGGGCGGGACGCCTCGGAACGGGTCATGCGGTCCCAGACGCTGCGGCAGGTTCGGGACGAGGCCGGCAGAGTCCCCGGTGACCTGGGAGAGATGGGCAGCCGCCTCAAGAGAGTCCGGGAGACATTTGTGAATGAAGTGAAGGAAGGATGGAAGGACGGCTCCAGACAGATCAAGAAATAAAGAGGACAGACTGGCTGTAGGATGTGTTGTTACTGACAGGCTGACAACATCTCACCTCACTGCCCGTTGAAGAAACCAGGAGATGAAAGGAGAAATGAAAAATAAACAACCTGCCTCAGGAATGTGGTGATCAACTGCAACCATCAGATATGGTGAACTCGGAGCAGTTGACAATCGGGAAAGGTGATTGTTAATAATACGGAGAGGTCTACACTTCTTTGGCCAGATAATTTATGATGTGTGTATTTAGTCTTGCAGAAAGCTTGTGGGACTGTCTTGGGAAATGATATGTACTCTGGAGCTGTTTTGTGTTCATAGCCTTTTCACATGAAGCTATGAAGAAAAACTGCACAGTCATGTCCTATGTTCTGACAAAAGTATTGTTTGATTTTTTTTCATTTCCCTCCCCCGCCTGGCACTCATGCATCTATGACACCAATCCTGCCGAAGACCTTTTTCTGATCTGTTCATGAAGTTGTCAGGGGAAACGCTTTTATCAGCTGAATGTGTATATGTAGAGGGATGTGATGTGTGTAAACAATGAATTCATTTAATTCTCACTGTATGAATAAAGATTATAATTTATAACAGTGCTTTGACTGCTAGTCTGTGTCAGTTGATATCATTTGCCCCTGGCACAAAACAAAGCGTGTGTAAGGTAAGAGGAAAAAATGCAAACTATATTTTCAAAGTTCATATAGCTGTATAATAAAATTTCATATAAAAGATATAATATTTTTTTGGTTTAAATGAAGGTGGACTGTTTTCTGATACTCCAAATGCAATCGAGTGAACCTGAAAGATCAGATTTTAAAGTCCCCACCCACTCAAAAATGTTTTGGGATCTAACCTTTTATGTGCAGATTGGTGCATCTGCAGAGTTTGACATTAAGAGTTGTTTTCAGATTAATCTGTTGATAGTGGAGAAGTTTTCTCTATGCTTATCTTAAATTTCAGTATAAGAAGTGTTTGCCAGAGCAGTATTTTGTGATATCACAAGTAGTTTTGAAGCCACTCAGTTCAGTTTGCCGTTCACAAGTACACACGTGTGATGTAGAAATCCACAGCAGAGTCAGAAGGACTGGAGTTCACAGTTCACTGCCTCCAAGTTTTAGCTCATAGTTCATTTGCTTTCACAACTCTGGCAGGAGAGTGGCAGAGATGAATTTACAACATAAGTAGAGATAACACAGGACATTTTATTGCCTCCTGTGAGATTTGGTCACTGCAGTGGCAAAAGCAGATTTAGCTGTATGCTACTTTCAAACACCTGCGCACGTATCTTTACACCAGTGGAGTGAGCAGAGCATGAACAAAGATTATCACTTCTGGCAATCACTGTGTATTGTGCTGTTACTTAAAGGTGCCATGAATGTCGATCAACAAAAAATGATTCAGCAACTACTATGATATTTAATTCTTTAAGACCTTTTTCTCAAGCAAACATTTGATGGTTTCAACTTTTCAGATGTGAGCTTTCTTATTTTCATTGCCTCACCATCTTAGAAAATTGAATATCTTTAGACTGTTGGTCGTAGAAAAACAAAACATGCTCATGACAAAACATGTCATCTTTGGCTCTAGAAAATTCTGATGGGGTTTTCCCACTTTTCTGATGTTATATAGATTAATTAAGAAAATACCAGTTGGATTAATCTATTATGGAAATAATTATTAGATACAGGTGTATTTTCACTATATTAGAATATACAAAAAAAGAAAAAACATTTTTTACTGCTTATCTCATCATTTGGTTGTATAAAAAAAATCTGCATATCTCCATGTACACAAGGACTTTATTCTGATGCAAATTCATTACTCTGATGCATAACAGCTGTGGGATGGGTTAAAGGGCTGCTATATAGAACTGCTACATGACAAAGATCCTCATATGACTCTTAATCAGAGTTGAGAAACTGTAGGGGAAAAAAAGCATTGAAAGCATAACAAATACTCAAAAATGAAGCTCAACAGATGTAATTTTGCAGCATATAAAGTATCTTTATTTCATTTGAGAAAGCAGAGAAAACAGCTTTATGTAGTAATACTTATGCAGACGCACTGGCCTGGCAACTAAATATTAGTTACATGTTTCACAGAGAAATAAAACTCCATCGCGAGGAAGAAGAGACATAAGTGTCTGACAGCATGAGTCAGTACATATACACTGATATGGCACCTGAACTTCATATAAAAATAAATCTCTCAACATAGGGAAATACACATCCAATCAACAATTTAAATCTGGAAACAGCATCAAGCAGCAGGAAGTACAGTAGTTATGACAGGAAATTGGTTAGTTTGAGTTAGTAAGAGACAATCCTGGAGGGAGTCGTTCGGGTAAGCAGACACGAGGGCTCAGAATAGTCTAGCATTAGCTGTTATTGCCTTTTAATTGTATTATATTTTGTATTAAAACCCTGTTGTTTTTCTTCACCTGACACATTCTCTTTGTTGACTTTTACCATCCAGACAAACAAAAACTCATTCACTCTCCATCACAAACCACAGGAGGTTTTCTTCATGTTCTCCCCAAACCAGTGTGTTAGAGTTTCTCACTCCATTTGTGTCTACACAGTTTCAGATAAGTTACGGAAATAAGTGAAAAGCCAAAAAATAATGCAGCAAAGATTTAGATGTTGAGCTGCAGGCAGGCTCAAATGAATGCTGAGTTACACTGTACACTGTATGAATTAAATCATTTATCTCTTTGATTTCAAAGCATTTGAGGAGAATACATGAAGCCAACAGCCTATGGATGAAAATGCAATCACTCATCATCACACCATCCCCAGCACAGCTCTCTGTGGAGGCAACACTAGTGCATATTCACTGATATGGCATTAGCTTATAGTAAGATACACAGCCTGAACTCAGACAAGGCCATGTCTGTTAGTAGTACTCACAGAGCAAACAGCAGCAGAGCAGAACAACAATCTGACTTCTAAATACACACAAAGCCTTTGCAAATGGGACTGAACTGAACTTGGATCAGTTACAGCGGGTTAGAGTCTTAAAGGTACCAGAAGAAAAAGCTTTAAAGATGTGATGATATATTTTTGTCTGGATACATTTTATCCATTTTACTGAAGTTACTGCTCCTGAAGTTAAAGGGTCAGCCCACCCACATAACAACACATTTACCTCTAGTAAGTTTGTAAATGTTGTTGTTATTTGTCCAGGTTTGTACCTACTCCAATACAATGGATGTACTGTAGATGGTGCTCACATCACTGAGAAGTTAAAATTACAAATTCAAGAGCAATTCAACAGAATTTTCTTGATAATCCCCAGACACTGAACTATTTTGACTAGAACTACTTTCTACTACTACTACTACTTACTAATTCCCTATAGAAACTACTGAGAGGGTGTCGTGTGGCTAATCCAAACTAATGGGGAGAAGTAATGTAATGTTTTCTCAATGCTGTGAGCTCCACAAATGATTTGTTTCACTTCCTTTTGTATCGAGGTAAAGGCAAAAATATCAAAACTTGGACAAAGGTCACTGACCTGAAAACTGCACTTTTAGATATGCAGTTTAAGTGATCATTGCAGTTTAAGTAACTATTCTTCAGAGAGGTGAACCAGAAGTTAAAGCATTTTCTGTGGCTCATGTGACATTAAAAATCACACTGGCTGTTCTTTGTAAAACAAGCTTCGAAGGAGGCACTAACCACTAAAGCAATGTAACAGGTGGCAGCATACGCACTGATATGGCAGCTCACCTTCAGTAAACACAGTGGTACTAACACCTTCTCTCATCTATCCAACTCTTCTCTGCCACTAAAAAGAAGTCCTTCATTTTCTTCAACAGTAGCGCAATTTAAATCCAAAGGTAGTTCCAACATGCCACCCTCGCCTACATCAAAACATCATACAATCAGGTAGAAGCTATGCAATTTTAAAATAAAACAAAAAAACACATTCATGAATAGAAGGAGTGGATCTCCAGAAAAGCAAGGGGAAAGGATTAGAAAAAAAGGTGAGGAAGGGAGTAGGAGAAGACGCAGGATGTGTGGGTCATATTGTGCCTTTACATTCAGAGGTTGGTCAGCATGAAGCTGAACAGGGCCACCAGCAGCAGCCATGCAGAGGACATCACTACAACAGGGAGAGAAATTGGTAAGTATTAGAGGTTGTACAAAAGAAAACAACTTTGACTGAATCTGGCTCTTAGAGGCAAAGTGGCCATTTTATGCAATGAAAACTGGCAGCAGGATTATAGTGTCTTTATTTATGGATCAGTATTCCTTTCTTCCTTCTCTCCATCAATTTCCTATCCATCCATACAACTTAATGTCTCATATACAGCTGAATGATTGCGGCAAATAGATGAAAGATTCATCTCATGGCCACACACAAAATCAAGCTGATAAGCCAGAGGAGTAGCTACACTGATCAATTTTTTTAATATGTCATCTATAATATCTTAGACAGCCCAGTTGGATTTTGATGCTACAAGGAGAAAAAACACTAACAAAATAAAACATAGGCACAAACGTTAGTGACATTTCTTAAAAGAAAGAACCTTTACAACAGACTTTGGCTGAAATGAGACATCTATGTTTGCCTGTTTTTGCCAGCACTTCAAAACTAATGTATCATATGTATCCTAACTTTCAGAAAAATGAAACTTTCCCAGGCATAATTATAACTTGGATGTTGATGTGAATGCCATTTACAAGTGGGGAAACCGGTAATTATGGTAAATCCGACATTACATGAACACAGCATAAGCTATCTACTGGCTGTAGTTTTATATTTAATGTACAGACATGAGAGTTGTATCAAGCTGAATAAAGGTATTCCCCAAAATGTCCAACTATTCTCTGCCGCTGAATGTGCTTTCTTGCCAGAAGCAGGTGGAGGTGATTGTCCCTTGACAAGAGCTTCAGCCATTGTTGTCTTTATAATCCAAGATGTTAAAATACACCCTCTGTGCAGTGCTACGTCTTCAGGGCAGACTGGAGGCTACAGTGAGTCGGTATCGGAAAGTAACAAGTTGGACGGGGGCTAGCTGGTTAGCATGCTAACTTCAGTAGAAGAAAACGCATGAACGAGACAAGAGTTAACATTGGTGTTGCTTTCCACTGCTGGAGACAGCTCTTGGTGAGTAAAGGAATGAAGTTTGATGTGGAACTTGCAAAGTTTCTTCTAGACTGGTAAGTAAACAGCTGGTAATGCTAACGTTAGCTATGTAGCAATAGCAAAACTTACAAGTAGCTCCTTTAAATAAATCATAAAACTTGCATTCCTCTTTGTAAAGTTGATGTATTTCTTTAATTACGAGATGTTTAAGCAGTGAGAGTTCATACTGCTTTTGTCAAGGGAACAACAATTTGGGGCTTTTGCAATCAGCTTTATTTCATACCCACACAGAATAAAAGACATATTTCACATAGGCTATTAAAAACATGAGTCACTTGAATTGGCATTGGACTATAAGGAATTATGTGTTTTTACCTGCAGCTGATGAATTACATTCCATTTCTACCAGTGAGTCCATGTAGCCCTGTCCCAGCCACTCCTGGAAGGTCTTTCTGTCACCGACACCCACGAGGCGGACAGTGGAGTCTTTGAAGATGAGGTCTGTGCCCTGATAGCCGTTCGAGTCAAACATCCTGAAACCAGTACCTGTGTCACTGCCAAAATATGTCTACATGGAAACAGTGAGGAAGAGATAAAGAGAGATGCCAGTTACCACTTGATTTCCGTTCATCTCACTGTGAAACTAAAATGAGACATGACAAGACTCCTGATTTCTTTATTCATTTATGGGTCAAAGTAATGTTATCTTCAAAAATCCCATAGTAGTGTGCTTTTTTAATTTGTTTATATATACTGCTTTCTGTTTTCTGGTGGCCAATTATTGATTCTCAGATGTTGGAGCATCCTTGAATGCACCAGCAAGAAGAATTACCTCATGATTATGACATGAATCTTACAAAAAAAGTTCTTTACTCTCAAGGATTACCTATCTTAAACCAGTTTCAGGTCTCTGCACTTTGTTGGCTTGACTCACTCACAAACGGAACGTATAGTATAAACAGTCTTACCTGAGCGCGGTCCAGGAGTCCATAGACAGCGTGGATGTTGGTGTCTGGTCGTACCATGACAGCATGGGAGGGGACTCTAGCCAGGTTACAGTGTTTGTACTGCGTGACCTCAGCTTTCGCGCCCTGAGAACAGAGCAGCTGGAAATCTGTAGAGTGTAGACCTACAGTCCACGATTCTTCAGAGTTACCTGAATCGACACACAAAGTGAGGTGGTTAAAAATCTGAGACCCCAAAAAGAAGAAAACTTTGAAAATCTTGGAGCTACTCGACTTACCGTCAGTGTTTTGGAAGACAGTAGAATGCTTGATGAAAGCCACGTCGCCATCTCCCTTCGCCAGACACCTGAATGGACAGATAGACACATGAAGTGTTTCATTAAATTCCAGCCGCTTTTCTATTGGAGGCAGAAGAGCTTCAAAGTAGGATGAGCTATTTCAGGCGCATTCATTTTTTCCCACAGAAAAAGGTACATGACAGACAGTTAGAGTTTTTCTAGGCTTTGATCAGCATGGTAATAACTGGAGAGGCACATGTTTCTATGTTAAGTAATATTGAGGATATAATTAAAAGAAAAGCTGGAAATGGAAACGTAGCTACTGGAGTGAAACATCCAATGTTTTAGTACCTGAAGGCACCGTTGTATCCATCATACAGGTCTTTTCCTTTCTCACATTTGCTCTTCCCTGTGTTGTCTCCCACACACAGGTCACACAGGTTGTTGGGAAAACCAGGCTGGTTGGCACCTGGTACACAGCTCTGCTTGAAGAACCCGCCCACCGCTAAGCATCATGGGAAAGACAAGAAACAGAAAGTCAAACACTGGAGGGAATATTCAGGCATTGAAACCGATTATGTTTTCTAACCTGCTCTATCTACAGTACAAGAGACACTCAGCCTGTGACAACATCTGTGGCTGTGGAGGAGCTCAGTCACATCTCAGAAAGTGTACTTGTCCATGTACTGGATTGAGCAGATATTAGGATAGCAGATAGAAACAAGCAGAAAATCAGGCACAAATCCATTCTGTATCTAGTGTTGTATTGTTTGACATAAGGAAGCAATCACGACCACGGCCATTTTATACCATAGGCGCTTCTGGTCTGGCCTCTGGAGTCGAGGCTCAAGCTTATGGTCAAGGTGTTCCACCTGGCCTTCCCTCTAGAGGCCTGGAGCCCTTCCATCATGTTGTCTGAATATGCAGCGCTTCCTTCTGTTGCATTTGTTTTGGGGGTTTGTGTGTTTTTTTTGTTGCAGCGTTTCTGTATTTGCAGCATGTTTGCAGTTAATGTCTTTGTTTTGGCTTCCTGCAGCATGTTTTTTTCATTTGCATTTGCAGCTCGTTCCCGTTGTTGTATTTGTTTTGTATTTTTGTATGTGTTTTTGAATGTGCATCGTTTATGAATTTGCAGCTTGTTTCTCCTTTTGGAAGTGTTTTGGGCCGTTGCAGCGCGTTTACCCTGGTCAGCCACCGTACATGATGGCACTTTCTGACTTAACAGGGAATTGGGAGTGGGGATGTATAAACTAGTATTGAAATAAATTAGTCAATTAAACCAATAGCCGATCAACAGAAAATAAATTAACAACAATTTTACAGTAATAATCAATAATCTTTCTCTGTGTCAGGCTTCTCAAATCTAAAAATGTTCTTATCTCTGTTTTATGTCACTGTAATAGTTTTCTAATACTAAATCAGTCAAAACATGCCTTTTGACCTAACTTAATCAGTAATGGAAAAAATTAATCAGCAGACTAACGAATAAAGAAAAATCCGTAGTAAAATCTAGAAAACGAAACATTCTGATGGCCAGAACGGGTAGGCGGAGTGAGTTCGGCTGACTTGTCCAGCTCACACCTCTGCCTCTCTCACTGACACACACCAACATCCCACTGACCTTGAGGTATCTGACACTGCTTAGGGGTGATCAAGCCTCTCTCCATCAGCGCCGCTACAGGAACGTTCCATCCAGCGGTGCGACCGTATCCTGTGTGACAGGAGCGACGGCCACGCAGGTCGTCAAGGTTACGGATGTCATAGCTACTCTTTTTTACCACCACAACTGCATAGTACATGGAGCCATCACGGTCATCTGCAAAGAAAAGAAACAAAAAAAACGAATGTATGTGCTGTCTTTGAATCCAGAATGTGTGACTTTTGTTTGTGTGTGTGTGTGTTTTTTTACCTGTGTAGCTCTCGCCAGTCGCAGGAACCAAGCCATAGTCTTTGCCTGCTGTGTAGATGTAACCCCCATCCAGAGTGATGGCATCAGCCTCGTTGTTCTACACCAACAAGAAACAGAAGGAGACAGATTGAAATCTCAGAACTACTCGAAAAAAAAGCCATCAGTTATTGTTTCTGCTTTGTTTTGCTTGGTTTTTATTAGCCAGTCTTTTCTTCAGTCGTGCTAGAAGCATGGATATATGGATGGCAATAACGGTCTGATGGTTGGTCCATCACATTGGTTCAGACTGAAATATCTTAACAACTATTTAATGGATGCCCTGAAATGTATTTCAGACATTCATGATCCCCAGAGGATAAAGCCGACTGAATTTGGGGATGCCTTGATTTTCCTCTCGTGCCATCAGCAGGTTGATATTTGTAATTTTGTTGTTGAAACGGCTCAACAACTCTTAGATTACCATTAAATTTGGTGCACACATTCATGGTCCCCTCAGGATATTTTGGTAGCTAAACAACATACTTTAATTAGAACTATTGACATTCCCGTCAGCCTCAGTCGTACTTTGCTTTTAGTGTGAATTAGCATGCTAACAAGCTAAATCAAGATGATGAACCTGGTGAAAATAATTTCTAAACATCAGCATGTTAGTCTTTACATCTGAAAGTGATAATCTGAGACACTGAAAATGCAAAGAACAAATGTCATCTGATATAAAATTACTCAAAAACTCCATCAGACCCTAGAATTTCAAGTGTTTAACATTTTAATTAGAAATAAATGAATATCACTGAGAAACATCGGTCACCTTGATTTTATTCATGCAGTCAGTCACAGAGTCCCCATGGACACATTTGATGTCCGGAGTTAGACGTTTATTTTGAAAGGCCACAGCCATATCAGCACACTTCTGTTGCTCACCGCTGGACAACACACACCACCGCAGGGCACCTGGGGTATTCACAGGTAGATGGGTGAGTGGTAAAGACGGAAAGAAAGACGTGGATAGGTACAGTAGGTTCATTGCCCGGTTAACCAGAAACAAATAAATCAATCCATCCTTTTACAGAGTACAAGCATTTCACCTGCCAATAAATAGATAAATAGATAGATAGATAGATAGATAGATAGATAGATAGATAGATAGATAGATAGATAGATAGATAGATAGATAGTCTTACTTTCTGGTTTACAGTCCATGGCACTCAGAACATTATAATAATTGCTGCCCATCCACTTCTTGTGGTTGTCTGACTCCACCCCCTGAAACATGACGGATGACTCGGAGAACAGCACAGTTCCTCCTCCATACGCAGCAGATGAAAACATCTGGAAGCCCGACTTTTCCTGCAGACAGGAATTTACACATGTAGAGGTTAATTTGGTTAAATACATCTTTTAGAGTGACCATAGCCTACATAGATATAAAGAGCTGATGGAAAGTCATTCTTGTAATGCTTGAACATGCAATGTTTGGAGCACTCTCTTATATACATTACAACTGTATTTTAAAACTTAGTTTCAAAATTAACAAACAATCTCATGCCAAGGTTAAATTAGTAACTGTTCTGGATCTTTGAATCATATCACATGATCCTCATCAGCAGCTCGATGGCTGGGAATTTTGAAATGTGAACTTTGAAGTGAATGTGGGCAAGAGGTGCCTCAAATGCTCGGAGAAAAGTTATTGTAACTCTTGGAAAGTGCCGAGACGGGCCGGAGCTAGCTGGTTAGCGTTCTAACTTCAGTAGAAGAAAAAACTTGATAGAGACAAGAGTTAACATTGGTGTTGCTTTCCAGTGCTGGAGACAGCTCTTGGTGAGTAAAGGAATTAAGCTTGATGCTGAACCCACAACTTTTCTTCTAGACTGGTAAGTAAACAGCTGACAGCTGCTAATGCTAATGTTGGCTATGTAGCAATAGCAAAACTTAATAACTAAATAGCTCCTTTAAGGCTTTGCATAGTTTGGGTGATCACGTCAAAATAAATAACATGAACGAAAGCTCTTGTACAGCTACTAAACTAAATTTGTTTTGAGATTTATTAAAATTTAAAGATTTAGATCTTATTTTGGTACTTATCAAGAACACTGCATGAGGATAATTCTGGCTATTATCAAATTTCTATCAGCAGAAGTCAAGTGACAGGCTCTGACATTCACAATGTGCAGAAATGAAACTGACCATCTGGGACACTGGGGTGCCGTTTATGAATGAGCAGAAGACCGGTTCATGTGTGTTACTACTGCAGAGTGTGTGAGCTGTGACGTACCAGCCCCTCTGTCAGCATGTTAAACACAACAGAGGGAGTGATGTCATTGGCGACCACAATGCCACGGAATGGGACACGGACCAGGTGACATGTTTTCCACTGAGAGACTGGAGCTCTGGTGCCGTCACGACACAACAGCTCATATTCAGATGACTTCAGTCCTTGTGCCCACACAGGGCCACGACCTGGTGAAAAACATAACTGGTTAGCCAAAAGACAAGCTCACTAACAACAAAGTGGCTGAATGGGTCAATAGTTACTTTAATAACCAACTAGTCATTGTCCAGCCATAACTAAGACGTTACCATCAGTGTTCTCCTCGACAGTCGTGTGTTTGATGAAGGCCACCTCTCCTGCACCTTCAGCCATACATCTACAGAGAAATTCACAATTAAAGGCGCAAACAAGGAAAGGAAGCAATCTAGAAGTGTTGGAGTGAACAAAAATGACTCCACATGTACATACCCAGTTCTACAGGACAGTAACTTCTTTGTGTAAGAGTGTAAGTATACATGGTATGAATGTGTGTTACCTGAAAGCTCCTTCATAACTGTAGTATCTCTCCTTTGAACTCTTATCACATTTGAAGTTTCCGCTCGCGTCTCCTACGCACAGCTGACACAGAGACGGAGGATCCTCAGCCGTGTTTGCTCCAGGGATACAGCTCGCGTTGAAGAAATTTGCCACACCTAATCGCAAACGCACACATACACATGCCTCTCTCCAGCTTTCTATATGTTCAGTATATATATGTATATATGTATTTGTGTCTATGTACATTTGTCGTACCCTGTGAGATGCCGCAGCCCATCACAGACATGTAACCCTGGTCTATGAAGTATCCCACAGGCATGTTCCAGCCAGCTGTTCGGCCTTTTCCGGTGTGGCAGGTCTTTTTTCCTGCTAGGTTGTTGATGTTGATGGCAACGTTCGCTTTCTTCACCACAGCAACTGCATAGTAGACGGCACCAGTACCTGAGGCAAAAGCAGCACTGTTGTTGACACACGTGTGACACTGAGACATTAAGTAGTTGGACAGCAACATGTTATCACGGAACAGAAATAAGATTGAGATCAAAGTACAGACTACCAGTCCTGTTCTGAAATAACCCACAAGCTGTGCAGAGATTATAATCAGGGTGTGATAACAGAACATCTGTGTTATCCAACAAGATTAAACTGAGCTAACGTGTCATCACAAGTGGAGAATTATCACATATGTTCATCAAGCATCAGTATAAAGAAGTCCAGAGTATGAATTTTAAAAACAGTGATCTGGAGTTTAGTTAATGTTTTTCAGCGTGATGTAACTTAAATAAGTAGGTCAGTTATTGTGACAAGAAATTATAAAATATAAGTTATTTTTCTGATAAAAAAAG
>NW_019525437.1:7636170-7637365 GCF_002814215.2 Seriola lalandi dorsalis
GGTAAAATTAATTTAAATGTACTGGGGAGCAGACTGATCCAAAAACAGCATGCAAATGTGTAATTACAGAAAAAAAACAAATTAAATTCAAATTAAAAAATCAGTTAAGAACAATTTTTAAAACAATAAAAAGAGTCCCAAATTCTCCAACCACTGGTAAGAGTGCCAGTGTTAAAGAGTCCAGGGTCCAGCAGCGTTCAGTAGCGCAGTCAGTCTTATCAGCTCCTTCTTTGAAGCACCCACGTGGACCAACTAACAAACGAATTGAAAACTCACATCAACAGACTCATTAGGCAAGCAAAACAAATCAAATAATCATTCAATTAAATCAATATTCCAAACCAAGGCAAACATAGGCAAAACACAAAAGAAAGGCTCTTTCCTGATTAGCAAGTTTCGTATCAAGTTCTTTGATGCCGTCGAGCATTACTGCCAGGGTGAAACATTCAATTTCATGAAAAGGAAAAGAAGCAAGACTTAACTGGAGGAGAGTTGAAGCATACATTCACCCCTTTGCTATCCCACGAAGCATGTCCCTCTCTGATGGAGCAGCTTGTTGTGGCAGTGTGCGTGTGTTTAGTCTGTTTAGCCCTGCCTCACTCGTGGCTCCTGCAGGCTGTCCACCATTCTCCAAACTCTGCAGCCTCAACCTGAACGAAGGCTAGCTCTGTTCCTCCGCCGCTCTCAGCGAACACATTGTGCACACCTATGCTGCATCTCTCTGTTGATTAGCTGTGGAAGTAGGTAGAAGACGCTGCTGTGGAGCCCATTGCACCAATCAGTGCCTCCCGCACCCAGGTGTCTTCTCGGGTCAAATGAACCCAGCGAAAGCACAGGAAGTCTCCACCAAAAAAAAACAGCCCCGCCAGGATCAGATGCATGCGCACAGTAACCCTGTGACAAATAGGTGTAGACATGACTAGAATAGTGACTAAGATACAGCAAGAAACAAAAAAAGCCTCATGTGGCAAGTCACAGGTCAGTGTTAACTCAAGACTGCTCATTTTGGCTGGTACAGGCAGTAAGATTGGCTTTTAACATGTCCAATCAATTTGAAATTAATGAATTTTCAGAGCTGTCATCCCGAGTGTTGCCTCCTTCAAGTGGAGTGGGCTTAGCTTAAAGAGGTGTGGAGAGCCAAGCAAAGCTGGTGTCTGATGTGGAGTCAACCAAGTTTAAGCCTTTTATTTTAGGT
>NW_019525437.1:7637415-7638462 GCF_002814215.2 Seriola lalandi dorsalis
TTATTATTTAAACCTGCTTTTCCTACTATGATTTTTCTGTTTTCTGAAGAGGCCTGTCCCTGAGACAGGTCCAGTTACTGCTCTGATAAAGACTACGATGCAGTTGAAGTTCCTGGGAAAGGCATGTAAGTGGATCTTCAGTTTTGTGTGGTAGGCTCAGTAGAAAATCAGATGATACAAACCATACTGTCAGTGAGAAGGGAGAGAAAGGAGAACTCATCAGTGCATTCACTTTGACAGAGTGTGCAGGACATTTGTGTGGAGGAGCAGAACTAACACTCGAGCTGTGGCCCTGCAGGCTGCTCGAGGGCCATGTTGACAGAATGATCTATTGGCACTGTCGCATTCCCCCTTAACAAGTAGTAAATAAGTTCACATCATTCTGCTGTCCACACAGCACTAAGGCTGTGTTATGTTGTGTTCACTAAACATTCAGCTGACTCTCGCAGCACCTGCTTATGGGCAAGTGGAGGACATTCACTGTGTCCCCTTCTCTTTGTATGTGAAATGAGATTAAAGCACCAGCTGATAGTCTGTCAGCTCTTTGCGGCGCTGCCCGGGGACAGCGGTGGGGAGCCTCCATGGCCACTGAAGCAAAATGAGCACAGACGCAGTCATTCGCTGCTATGCACAGCTGTAAATTACATGTGTCACTAAGTCCTCACACAGAATGAGGTGTTGCTGTTTGTGGTCTTCTGGTTCAGCTGCATCCTCCAGTCAGTGGTCCAGCTCCACAACAAGTTTAATGTGACAAACATCAAGTCAGTTTATTTGATTATTCAAAATACATGATGTCTCTGTAGCAATAATAACGGATTAAATCACAATTAGTCGATAGGTCTGATTTCCATTGTGGTTATCCAACATATAAAAACAACACAATCTAACAAAAAAGATAGAAGAGCCACAAGTTCAAGGTCTCTTCATCTCTTCATTATTTCAGCTTCTTTTCAAAGCCAGATTAATAGTCCACTTTGATTTGATTAGTTTGGACAGAGTTGACAGCTGGACAGAAGATCTGGTGGTGCTGAAGATCTGGTGGAGCTG
>NW_019525437.1:7639982-7641072 GCF_002814215.2 Seriola lalandi dorsalis
TACCTTATATTCTTACTGAGGGCAGAACTAGTGGTCATATACAGAATAGTATAAATTTAATTTACTTTAATTTGTGTTATTATGGTTCTTTTGAATAAAAAAATACATCAAAAACTTAACTCTATTGTAGGAATAGGGTATTAAATATTGTAATAAATGTGGCAAAGACTGCAACTAAGTCAGCACAGTTGTCAAGTAACCACAAAATACATATATAAAATACAATAGGACAGAGATCTCTCTTAATACAGTGATCATTCAAAATTCAGTGCTGTATGAATAATCCATTACTATACTACTACTACTACTACTACTACTAATAACAGGTCTAATAATAATAATAATACATTTTATTTATGAAACACACTTCACATTATAGGCCTATAAAATGAGCAAACTTAATACAATAATCATAAAACAATCTGATCTGACAATATTTAACAGCATAGGAGGTCTATGACTGAGAGGCGACACCCACTGGACGATGATATCGCAGACATCGCAGACATTTGAAACAAAATGCTCTGCAGCCTGCGATAATCTGACGCAACAGGTGTCACTTCAGTCAATCAGTCCTACATCACAGTCCATTCAAATGACAATTTCATTTTAGCCCTTTCGTAACACACACTGTATAAAGCTGGGTTTATTTGCATACAAACAGTCCTAGCCAGCTAGCTGAGCTAGCCAATATATCGATTTAGCTGAGGCGTGCGGAGCTAGCCAGCAGGACAAAAGTTGCAAAACTTGCTCAAAAATTCACAAACATTATAGCTACCCCTTCCACCCCACAAGCGAATTTACATCATTAACAAATGCTTTACCTTTTTTCCTATGAACGTTTTTCTTCTGCAGTTTTCTTCTTTTTTTCTGCACCAGAGGGATATGTCCTTTTTAATACCATGATACCCTTACTAACGCTACCGTTATTCTCCTCGCTGACCGCTGTCAGTCATTCCAGAGAGAGTAGAGTGGATAGAGGATCTTTGGTCATCCCATCATACCTGTCGGCAGACATCACTCATTGCCTGACAGCCTAATGATGATTTTGACTTGATTACCCCACAAACACAAGCCACAGCTTCCCTGT
>NW_019525438.1:0-1202 GCF_002814215.2 Seriola lalandi dorsalis
CTGCAGTGTGAGGTTCATGGTGCTTCACCCAAACCTGATGTCCAGTGGCAGGACAGTGATGGAAAGACTCTTCCTGCTGAAGAACCACAGGTCTCTGAAAGAGGAGGCAGCTACGACATTATCCTCCAAACTACTGTGACCAAGACCGACACCTATCGCTGTGTAGCCACACAGGAGGAAATCAGACATCAGGTTCATGCTCAGATCTATGTTCATATGAGTGGTGAGTGTTTTCGTATTCATTCCTAGCTGCTTTAGCTAATGTATTTATGGTCAATAGACAGAGTGACTTTAAACAATCATTCACATGAGGCTAAAATGAATCAGTGTTGAGTCTGAATTCACCTTTCAGCAGCAGCAACATCATTAATTCTTGTGTTTGTGTGATGTGACTCTGTCCAGCTGTGAAGGACTGTTATATGAGCTGAACATGATCCACAGTTTCACTCTGATTGTTTCGTTCTTTTTGTGTCAGAGAAAATGTTTGAGGACAGAAACTGTGTGATTGAGAAGTGGAGTTCAACATGAACCTTTTAGTCCTGAAACACACATCTGAGCTCTGTCTGCTGAAGCGGCACTTTTCCTTCCTTTAGGAGGTGAACACTTACAATCACCAGGCTGTTTTAATATGTTCAAACATGAAGTCTGATTCTGAGAAGCTGATGAGGTTCAATACTTGGGCATCAACTTTGGAGCCGAATCCCACAGATTTATTCTTTTTCCAACATTGAAGTTTTTCCTCAGTCACATAAAAGAAGCAAGTTTTGCTGGCCAGATGTTTCCAGCTGCAGTTGTTCCCTGTCCTGCACAGACTGAGGCTCAGCTCTAACTCTGAGCCCCTTTTATCTTCAGTCTGCAGCTACTTTCCAGCTGAGATGACGACAGACACCAAACGAGGCCTGTAGTGTTGGTCCACAGGCTGCCTGTACTGTTCCTGTTCTCATTCCCTTTGAGGCGTCTTGTTCACATTAGAGTCCTGGAGCTGGAGGCAGCAGCTGTTTGTAAAGTCACACTGGGTTTGACTAGTTATAACTGAAGCGGTTACATAGAGGAGATTCATTCATCACTGGATTAAAGTGGGTTAAACCACACAAACTAGTTCTTCCACAGAGCTCTGCTGTTAGAAACATTTACACCCACTAATGACAAAACTAGTTTGATGCAGAATAAACAATCTAGTTTAAAGTGTAAAAGATAATGGA
>NW_019525438.1:6439-7444 GCF_002814215.2 Seriola lalandi dorsalis
TCTCCTGATCCACAGTCCAGTCCAGTCAGTGGCGGTTAAGATCCTATAAGTTGGTTCACCAACCGCCAAAAAACACCTAAGAAGAAGTGAAGTCTAGCGTGAGCAGTTCAGACTGAGAAAGTCTGTGAACAAGATGGAAGCAGATGAAGCTGTGTAGCGACTGTGAACCTAAAGGGATATTTTTGCACTTTGCAGGTAAGATGGAGATGTTAGCTCGGTGTCCTGGATGTTTCCAATGTTGTTCTGTGACACTGTGTTAAGTTCTGTTCTCTAAATGTTTATTAGCGACTGTGTCGACGGTAAAAGTTAGCCAGTTAGCAGCTAATGTAAAGTTCATGGCCGCCATTGCAGTAATCAGAGCGCGGACGGTTGTCAAGACAACGAGCCCTCAGATGAGGGAGACCCTGTTGTGACTGTTGACCGTTAATGTGACTGTTATGAAGAATATCGTGTTATGTTGAACTAATGTTAAAGGTAAGTGAATGTGTTCAAGATGGAAGCAGATAACGCTGTGTAGCGACTGTAAACCTAAAGTGATATTTTTGTACTTTTCAGAAAAACCTTAACTTAATGTGTAGCACCAGATTGAGCCTGTGTGACATCACTCTGCACCTACACTGGCTTAGCTAGGTTTTCATAGCCTAGCCTGTTAGCTTCACTGGACCTCTGACTGCACTGCAGCTTTTCCTCTCAATGGATGTTTCCAATGCGGCTTCATTTGATCAGCACTGGTAAGTAAATGAAACCATTTAAACAAACTACTTGTGTTCATTCACCTGCTGCTAACAGCAGGTTGATTACAACCCTATACATTCATCGTCTAATATCACTGAGCTGGATGTTTGGCTGATGCTGTGTCATAAACAGTCTAACGTCTGATCATGTGATCATAGTTGATTGATCTATATAAACTTGATACCTTAGAACAGTGTTTACATAACCTTTGAAACAAGCAGCAACTTAACTGTGTGCTCCGGTACATAAACAAATAGCACTACACCTCTG
>NW_019525438.1:8213-8820 GCF_002814215.2 Seriola lalandi dorsalis
TCTTTGGACTGTGGGAGGAGGCCGGACCCACGCAGGAACAGGAAGAACATGCAAACTCCACACAGAAAGGCCCCGGGTTCAAACCCAGGACATTCTCACTGTGAGGTGACAGTGGTAACCACTGCACCACCATGCCAACCAATGGCAGTTATAGTATAACTGGAGGGTAAAAGATAAGTAGCTGGATTTCAACAGAGGAAGTTGTGGTTTGTGAAACTTCCCCTGAGCAGCAGATGTACAGTCTTAAATATTTGCACTGAACAGTATTTAAATCAGATAAACCTTGTCAGACATTTATTAATTTTCCTCAGAAGTGCTGATGAGTGGTATTTTCACTGTATTTTGTTCAGTTTTTCAGTCTAATGTAATAGTAGCAGGGGAAATGCAGCTATTGTGAAGGACGTGCCCCGGAAGCTGAGAAACCGTGAAGTGTGGCTTGCAGAGATGCAACAGCGATGATCAGTGTTTAGACGACATCGAGAACTATGGAGCGTCTTCCTCTGCTGTGTCTCTGTGTCCTGACCTGGTCTGGAGCAACGTTTGCTGATGTAAACCGTAAGAAAACTTTAGACTGATAATCAACTTTAATTCTTTTCTGTGTTACTGG
>NW_019525439.1:0-777 GCF_002814215.2 Seriola lalandi dorsalis
ACTCCATATTTATGGTCTGTACATGTACAACAACTACTGTTCCATCTGTTGTGTTCACAATAATCTCCATGCTGCACTTTCAGACCAGTGGACTGTCAGTCTGTCCAACATGGATCTGATGTTTGATGCTGTCATTCATATAGTTTTCTGTTCCAGCTGCTGGAGGAGAACATGGTCACTTTTGTGAAGAACGAGCTGAAGAAGATGCATAAGCTTCTGAGTCCAGATTACCCAGAATGCTCAGGGAGTCAGAGGGAGGATGAGGAGGTGTTGGACGGTGAGGATGAAGAGCAGAGGAGCAGCAGAGAGGCATTTGTGAAGATCACAGTGAACTTCCTGAGGAGAATGAAACAGGAGGAGCTGGCTGACTGTCTGCAGAGCAGTAAGAGGATTTCTCTAAAGATTCAACATGATGGAGAAATGAGACATTTACTAACATCAACACATGGAGGGAAACATGTTCATAAATGTTTTCTTTAGGGGAATTAAATGTTGTATTTTCTATATGAAACTAATTTCTTTTATGTTTATTCAGAACATTTTGTTCCAGTTTGTCGACGTAAACTCAAATCTAACCTGAAGAAGAAGTTCCAGTGTGTGTTTGAGGGGATCGCTAAAGCAGGAAACCCAACCCTTCTGAACCAGATCTACACAGAGCTCTACATCACAGAGGGAGGGACTGGAGAGGTCAATGATCAACATGAGGTCAGACAGATTGAAACAGCATCCAGGAAACCAGACAGACCAGAAACAACCATCAGACAAGAAGACATCTTT
>NW_019525439.1:1833-2479 GCF_002814215.2 Seriola lalandi dorsalis
CTATGAATCAGACCTGACAGAGTGTGGCATCGATATCAGAGCAGCCTCAGTGTACTCAGGAGTGTTCACACAGATCTTTAAAGAGGAGAGAGGCCTGTACCAGGACAAGGTGTTCTGCTTCGTCCATCTGAGTGTTCAGGAGTTTCTGGCTGCTCTTCATGTCCATCTGACCTTCATCAACTCTGGACTCAATCTGTTGTCAGGGGAACAATCAACCTCCCGGTGGTCTAAACTGTTTAGAGACAAATCAACACTCTTCTACCAGAAAGCTGTGGACGAGGCCTTCCAGAGTCCAAATGGACACCTGGACTTGTTCCTGCGCTTCCTCCTGGGTCTTTCACTGCGGACCAATCAGACTCTCCTACGAGGTCTGATGTCACAGACAGGAAGTGGCTCACAGACCAATCAGAAAACAGTCCAGTACATCAAGCAGAAGATTGAAGAGACTCTCTCTGCAGAGAAAAGCATCAACCTGTTCCACTGTCTGAATGAACTGAATGATCGTTCTCTAGTGAAGCAGATCCAACAGTCCCTGAGATCAGGACGTCTCTCCACAGATAAACTGTCTCCTGCTCAATGGTCAGCTCTGGTCTTCATCTTACTGTCCTCAGAAGAAGATCTGGACGTGTTTGACCTGAAGAAATAC
>NW_019525439.1:2499-3207 GCF_002814215.2 Seriola lalandi dorsalis
GTGAGGACAGAGAGGAGGGAGCCCCTCCCTCTAAAACCACTCTGTGTGGGGAACATGAGAGAAAGACCAGAGCTCAGAGGTGAGATGAGGATCTCTAACTGTCCATGACTCACATCACTGCTCCATCATTATTCACACTCAAAGCTCTGTGTGTGTTAGGGTCAGAGACACACCACACTCTGCTGGACCTGGACCTGGACCTGTACCTGGACCTGGACCTGGACCTGGACCTGGACCTGGACCTGGATCCAGCTGTGTGTCCATGAAGAGCGACCGGTCCATGGATCATCCTGTTCATTTCAGAAAATCTGTTGATGGAAGGTCAGAAATTAAACTGTCAGAAAGACATTTCACATTAAAAGTCAGTTGTTGTTTATTAAAAGTTTGAATATATTTTCTATCAGTTTTTATCCAACATGCACATTCATCAGTTCTGTTTGTGTTTCAGGATCCAGCAGCAGAGACCAGACTCTCCTGAACCCAGCTGTCTGTCTTTAAAGAGTGACCATTCAAAGGGCTGGGACATTTACTTTAAAGGACGACGTCCATCAGCTGATCAGATGTAAGCTGTAACTGACAGTAAGACTCAGGTTATTCTAGAAAAGAACTAGTTTGTACGACGTGTTGTTCGACCTCGTCTGAAATCAAAGAGTTTCTGTCTGTTGTGAACGTCCTCACAGGAAGGTGGAGGTAAAACTCTGTCCGTCA
>NW_019525439.1:3257-3570 GCF_002814215.2 Seriola lalandi dorsalis
TGATCAGTCTGCCCAGCAGCATCAACCAGACCTGGACTCCATCTTTATGGTCTGTACATGTACAATCACACTGATACTGTTTAACTCCATCAACCACAGATTAAATGCTGAATTTCTATCCAGGTCCTAACAGTGTCCATGTTGCTGTGTTTAGACCAGCAGGCCTTCAGACTGACGCATGAGTCACATGTTGTTTTCTAAATGAAATGATCAGTTTATCATCTGTTCCAGCTGCTGGAGGAGAACATGGTCACGTTTGTGAAGAACGAGCTGAAGAGAGTCCAGAGGCTCCTGAGACCAGATTACCCAGAAT
>NW_019525439.1:4654-5063 GCF_002814215.2 Seriola lalandi dorsalis
AGTTCACTCTGGACTGGGCTGAAGACAAAGACAACCAGGACATACAGTTCACATTTCCATTCACCTTCAGAGAGCTGAATGTGCTGAAAGAGAGAAAGTTCAGCTTGGTGGAACTTGTTCATCACTTCTTTACTGAAACCAAAGAAGCAGGAATCTGCAGGTTTGATCAGTTCCAGGTCGTGTTCATCTTTGACGGTCTGGATGAGTGTAGACTTCTTCTGGACTTCCACAACACTCAGATCCTGACTGATGTTACAGAGTCCACCTCAGTGGACGTGCTGCTGACAAACCTCATCAGGGGGAAACTGCTTCCCTCTGCTCGCCTCTGGATAACCACACGACCTGCAGCAGCCAATCAGATCCCTCCTCAGTGTGTTGACATGGTGACAGAGGTCAGAGGGTTCACTGA
>NW_019525439.1:5113-10391 GCF_002814215.2 Seriola lalandi dorsalis
GGGAAAACATTCCTTGTGCAGAAGCTGTTGTTGGACTGGGCTGAACAAAGAGCCAGTCAGGATCTGCATCTGATATTCGCCTTCACTGTCCGGGAGCTGGGTTTATGGAGGGAGGAGAGCTTTCGACTGGCAGAGCTGATTCACACATGTATCCCAGAAACTAAGTGCATCAAGGAGGAGACTCTGAATGACATCCTCACAACTTCACAGAACTCCAACAGAGGTGACTTCAGACTTCTGTTTGTGTTTGATGGACTGGATCAGAGCCACTTTCAACTAGACCTCAAAACTAACACGTCTCTAGATGTGACCAAGTCGATGAGAGTGGATGTGCTGCTGACAAACCTCATCAGGGGGAAACTGCTTCCCTCTGCTCGCCTCTGGATAACCACACGACCTGCAGCAGCCAATCAGATCCCTCCTCAGTGTGTTGACATGGTGACAGAGGTCAGAGGGTTCACTGACCCACAGAAGGAGGAGTACTTCAGGAAGAGGTTCAGAGATGAGGAGCAGGCCAGCAGGATCATCTCCCACATCAAGACATCACGAAGCCTCCACATCATGTGCCACATCCCAGTCTTCTGCTGGATCACTGCTACAGTTCTGGAGGAGGTGTTGAAAACCAGAAGGGAGGAGAGCTGCCCAAGACCCTGACTGAGCTGTACATCCACTTCCTGGTGGTTCAGCCAAAACTGAAGAACATCAAGTATGATGGAAGAACTGAGACAGATCCACACTGGAGCCCAGAGAGCAGGAAGATGATTGAGTCTCTGGGAAAACTGGCTTTTGAGCAGCTGCAGAAAGGAAAGCTGATCTTCTATGAATCAGACCTGACAGAGTGTGGCATCGATATCAGAGCAGCCTCAGTGTACTCAGGAGTGTTCACACAGATCTTTAAAGAGGAGAGAGGCCTGTACCAGGACAAGGTGTTCTGCTTCGTCCATCTGAGTGTTCAGGAGTTTCTGGCTGCTCTTCATGTCCATCTGACCTTCATCAAGTCTGGAGTCAATCTGATGTCAGAAGAACAATCAACCTCCTGGTGGTCTGAACTGTTTAGAGACAAATCAACACTCTTCTACCACAGAGCTGTGGACGAGGCCTTACAGAGTCCAAATGGACACCTGGACTTGTTCCTCCGCTTCCTCCTGGGTCTTTCACTGCAGACCAATCAGACTCTCCTACGAGGCCTGATGTCACAGACAGGAAGTGGCTCAAAGACCAATCAGGAAACAGTCCAGTACATCAAGAAGAAGATTGAAGAGACTCCCTCTGCAGAGAAAAGCATCAACCTGTTCCACTGTCTGAATGAACTGAATGATCGTTCTCTAGTGAAGCAGATCCAACAGTCCCTGAGATCAGGACGTCTCTCTACACACAGACTGTCTCCTGCTCAATGGTCAGCTCTGGTCTTCATCTTACTGTCCTCAGAAGAAGATCTGGATGTGTTTGACCTGAAGAAATACTCTGCTTCAGAGGAGGCTCTTCTGAAGCTGCTGCCAGTGGTCAAAGCCTCCAACAAAGCTGTGTAAGTGTAGAGAGAGTTGATTTATTCATCATTATATGAAGACACTTCTGTCTTTTCAACAGGAGAGAAAATAAATTATTTTCTTCTTTAATTCCTCATGATCCTCTCTTCAGACTGAGTGGCTGTAACCTCTCAGAGAGAAGCTGTGAAGCTCTGTCCTCAGTCCTCAGCTCCCAGTCCTCTAGTCTGAGACACCTGGACCTGAGTAACAACGACCTGCAGGATTCAGGGTTCAAGATGTTGTCTGGTGGACTGAAGAGTCCACACTGTGCACTGGAAACTCTCAGGTTAGTGTTTAGTGTTTTGTATTCATAACTCTGACCTGTTATTTACTTTAAATATTGAGTATGTGAATATTTTTCCTTGAATTCCTCTTCAGTCTGAGCAGCTGTAAACTCTCAGAGAGAAGCTGTGAAGCTCTGTCCTCAGTCCTCAGCTCCCAGTCCTCTAGTCTGAGACACCTGGACCTGAGTAACAACAACCTGCAGGACTCAGGAGTGAAGCTGTTGTCTGCTGGACTGGAGAGTCCACACTGTGCACTGGAGACTCTCAGGTAAGGACAGACACTGTCTGATAGAGGAGGAAGAGGTGAAACATTTTATTTCACAGCTGATGACAGATGTGTAGAGACGTGCTCTGACTTCAAGTCATTTCATCAGAACAACCAGGTTTTCACAACATAACATGTAGATCTCTAAACTAAGTTCAAAGAACAAGAAGTTCAGGGTCAGTTAGATGACGTAGCACCCTCCTTCACACAGCAAGGAGTAACACAGCACAGTTCTCACGCTGCCAAACACTGGCCCACTGCCACTGACTGGGCTTCCTCTGTCCACTCTCATACCTCCCACTAATTGGTGAGTGGAAGCAGCTGCATGAACCGAAGCTGCTCCACAGGAGGAGAGGCAACACCTGAGCAGGAGAGAGAGCAACAACACAAGACAGCACCAAACCACAGCGCTAGGTTGGTAAGACTGTAGAGACCTGAGGCCTGTACTACGAAGCAGGAGTTGAGGTAATCGAGGTAACTTTAGGTCGAACTCTGGGTTTTCAGTCCTACAACGGTGGTTCACTTGTTACTGGGGTAAATCACCATGGTAACATGTGCTGGTTAACTTCAGAGGGTCAGATCAGAACCTGTCAACAGCCAAACTACTGACCAATCAATCACTGGAAAAACAGAGTCATGATTCCTACAGGATCCTGACAGGGACAAAAGAGTTTACAATAAAGTGATCAATAATAACGATCAGTAGATATAAAATATAAATCAGTGGAATAGTTTTCCTGTTTGAGTCTTTCCATGTGTCTCTGGTTTTAAACCAAAGCTTCTGCAGAATTCACAGTTTATCACTAAATAAAATCTAATCACTGTCAGAGTTTCATCTGACCTGAACACAGATTCTTTAATGGAGGATTCCTGCCAGTGATGAAGCTTTTACTCTCCTCTTCCTCTCCTCCTCTTCCTTTCCTCTTCTTCTCCTCTTCCTCTCCTCTTCATCACTGAGCTCAGAACAACATGAGGAGACTCTGTGACACAACTGGAGAGAAACCCGAACCTCTGATGTCTTTGATTAAAACATTTAGTCTCACTGTTAATTATTTCATCATTAGAATGAACGTTTCAACTTGCCCTCTCCTCCTCTTCCTTTTTTTTCTCTCCTCTTTTCTTGTCCTCCTCTTCCTCTCCTCCTCTTCCTCTCTTCTTTTTTCTTCTCCTGTTTTCTTCTCCTCCTCTTCCTCCCATCCTCTCCTCCTCTTACTCTCATCCTCTCCTCTTTTCTTCCTCTCCTCTTCCCCTCCTCTCCTCTTCATCTCCCCCTCCTCTCCTCTTCATCTCCTCCTGTTCCTCTCCTCTTTTCTTCATCTCTTTCTCTCTTCCTCTTCTCTCCTCTTCCCCTCCTCTCCTCATCCTCTCCTCCTCTTCCGCTCTTCTTTTCTTCCTCTCCTCTTCCTCTCCTCTTTACTTCCTCTCCTCCTCTTCCTCTCATCCTCTCCTCTTTTCTTCCTCTCCTCTCCTCTTCCTCTCTTCTTTTCTTCCTCTCCTCTCTTCCTCTCCTCTTCCTCTCCTCTTTCTCGCCTCTTCCTCTCCTCTTTACTTCCTCTCCTCTTTACTTCCTCTCCACTTTTCTTTTCTTCCTCTCAGCAAAAACAGTCTGACATTAACTTTAACTGTTTTCTCTGCAACATGTTCATAACAGTTTCTTCATCTTCAGACTGAAGAGCGAAAATACTCAAACATGATGATAATTCATGCACTAATTTACATTATATTTTTAGTCTGACTTTATAGGAAATTATATTTAGACATGAAAATAATATTTTTTTATTCCAGTCATGTGATCATATTGTTTACATTTTACCTTGTTGAATGTCACTTTTGGACGTTTCTATAACCAAACTTAGCGGCAAGTATCAGTGTTTCTTCTCATATTAAGAACTTTATTCATGGTTCAGATGATGTTGCTTATAATAAAAAAACTCTGCCTCTTCCACTTGAATGCGCTCGTAACAGGAGAGGTGGTCCCAGGGTTAACTGAGCCAGGTGATAACCGGCTTCGTAGTACAGGTTATCAGGACAGTCAATGCTAGGTTCCGTTAGCCCAGATAACTAAAAGCTATCCTGGGTTTGTTGAACTTGCTTCGTAGTACAGGCCTCTGGTCAGTGTTGACACACTAATAACAACTCACCAACAATAATAAAACCATCTACACGGCTCAGAGACCTTAATGTCCCAGTGTTTCCAACCAAGAAGGAAATAAAGGAGAAATAAATCAGGTCACACCATCATGTCTCTGTCTTCTAAAATACTGATGATCAATAATCACCTCAATCTCTCCTGATCTTGATCTTGTCATTATGAGATCTGTTGTTGTATTTAGGAGACAGTAAATCTTAACTGTGACATACAGATGTCATAACTACACAGAGACCTGTAGACTGTCCTCCTGTAACAAACCAGCCCACAGGTCGTCTGTGCAGCAGCTTATTATGACGTCATAGTTAGGTTTGTTGCTAGGCGACATCTAGTGGTCGTAGTAATGATGACAGGAGCAAAGGGAAAAGTGTCGGTGACGTAGTATGAAGAGAGACAAAGTCCACGTCAGAAGGAGGTGGTGGATGGATGAATGTGACACAGGAGAGCCGTGTGTTCGATTCCCATGTTGTTTCTATTATCCATGATGTTTGTTGCCGTTATTGTAACCATGACAACCAAGATTTTCTAATGTTGAGGAAGTACTTATTTTAACCCGAACCACCATCTTTTCATGAACCTAAACAAGCCATGACCTTTATAGTAACCATGGCGACGAAGACAGGGACACCTGCTGCTTTAGAGGTGATATTTCAGGAGACACTCCTATGAATCGTGTCAGAGGGTTGATGGTTGTTCAGGTTTAATAATCAGTGTTTTTGTCTGAACGCTTGTATCATGAAACATCTGTTTTCAGACTGAAACAAATCTGACACCAGATCAGATGAAGCCACAAAGTGGCTCCTTAATGAAAACTATACAGCAGCTGTAGCTTCACTAGACTTCCTCTCTGACTCCATGTATGTTGAGCTGAGCCTCTTTCTCTCTGCTCTACAGTTTCTCTGGCTTCCTCTGGACTTTGACTTGAAGTCAAATAAAAATGTCCCGACAGGTTTGATGGAGCTCAGGACTCATCCTGAGGACGGCTGCTTTATTCCACATGATTCGACTGATCAACAGTGAATCTGTGTCACAGCTGATCTGTCTGAAGAGTAGA
>NW_019525439.1:10441-11040 GCF_002814215.2 Seriola lalandi dorsalis
AAGCTGTGAAGCTCTGTCCTCAGTCCTCAGCTCCCAGTCCTCTAGTCTGAGACACCTGGACCTGAGTAACAACAACCTGCGGGATTCAGGAGTGAAGGTTTTGTCTGCCGGACTGAAGAGTCCACACTGTGCACTGGAAACTCTCAGGTAAGGACAGACACTGTCTGATAGAGGAGGAAGAGGTGAAATATTTAATCACTTCACCAGAACAATTACAGAGACTTTTTATTTTCTTATGTTCCTCAATGAAGAATAAAATGAAATAAAATGTTTCCTGGGAAGAAAAAAGAAACAAGAGCCAGAAAAATTTGTAAAAAAAACAAGGACTTTTGTTTAACAAACTAAAATACAAAAGGTAATTAAAGATGTTTTTTTAGATTCTAATGAACTAAACAACCAGGTTTTCACAACATAACACGTAGATCTCTAAACTAAGTTCAGAGAACAAGAAGTGCAGGGTCAGTTAGATGACGTAGCACCCTCCTTCACACAGCAAGGAGTAACACAGCACAGTTCTCACGCTGTTAAACACTGGCCCACTGCCACTGACTGGGCTTCCTCTGTCCACTCTCATACCTCCCACTAATTGGTGAGTGGAA
>NW_019525439.1:11090-11704 GCF_002814215.2 Seriola lalandi dorsalis
ATTTATCATGAGATCCTGATCCATCCTGTCACTGTGATGACATCATTTCTATTAGAAATCCTTCATCCAGTCACTGCTGCTGTGCCACCTGTTAAAACTTGTGCACAGCCTCATTCTTAAAGCGTCCTGTGGAGTTTTCTTGTAACAAACACAAGTTGTGTTCACGCTCAGTGTTTCTCACCAAAACTCACTGTGTGTTTCACTGAGCTCTCACTAATGTGTTGAGTGTGTTTCCTTCCTCATGAAACATTTCAATCATGAATTGTTCACAGCTGCAGTCTTCTTCTTCTCTGCCTTTGTTGGTGCATTGTGGGATATCTTGGCTGGTTAGCTCCACTTTGTGTCTTCATCTTATTTGCTGTGACATTTGTTTGTGCAGCTTGAGAGTCAGAGACTGAAAGTGTGTGTCTCACAGCAGAACTGATATCAAATGGAGAAAACACATGATGAAATATTTTCTCCATGTCTCCTCCTGCTCTGGATCATTACAAGATAAAGACTCCAGCTCCTTTTCCTCTGTGGTCAATGTACATCCATACATACAAGCCTCCATCTGAACACAGTAATCAGACAGTCTGTGTATGAGCCATGTAATGTCCATGTGTGCATGCTGA
>NW_019525439.1:11950-17165 GCF_002814215.2 Seriola lalandi dorsalis
AGTCCGATGGTTGAGACCAGGTCTGAGGAAGTGTAAGTGTGTTTTTAATGTGATTGATGAAAACAAAGCAGCATATTCAACCATCTTCAAACTGTCACATCACTGATGTCAGGAGTCATCATCAAACTGTCAATAACTGATCAGATGATCAATAACTGCAGCTGTGTCTTGTTCTCTCCATCAGATTCCTGTGAACTCACAATCGACACAAACACAGTGAACAGAGAGATCAAACTGTCTGACAACAACAGGGAGGTGACACGTGTGGAGGAGGATCAGTCATATCCTGATCATCCAGACAGATTTGACCAGTTGCCTCAGCTGCTGTGTTCAACTGGTCTGACTGGTCGCTGTTACTGGGAGGTCGAGTGGAGAGGAAGGGTTAATATATCAGTGAGTTACAGAGGAATCAAAAGGAAAGGAAACAGAGAAGACTGTTGGTTTGGAGAGAACGATCAGTCCTGGAATCTGTACTGCTCTGATGTCAGTTACTATGTCTGTCACAATCACAGAGAAACATCTGTCTCCTCCTCCTCCTGTGTCTCTAACAGAGTAGCAGTGTATGTGGACTGTCCTGCTGGCTCTCTGTCCTTCTACAGAGTCTCCTCTAACCAACTGATCCACCTCTACACCTTCAACACCACCTTCACTGAACCTCTGTATCCTGGGTTCAGGTTCTGGTCTGGTTCCTCAGTGTCTCTGTGTTGAGTGAAGCAGAGAGAGTCTCCTCCTGTCAGAGAAACTCACTGTTGAACAGATAGTTCAGTCTCTACATGTCTGTCTCTTTCACTCACTCACCTTTTCAGATTCATGAATTAAATCAGTTCATTTTTAAACTCTTGTAAATGATTCTTGTAAACTTCTTCCTCTTCCTTTAAAGATGGAAACTATGATTATTACAGGATAAACAATGTTGATTTTTACTTTTTTAAGACTCAGATTTTCTTGTCTTTTCACAATAAAAGCATCAGTGTGAGTATCAGTGTCTCTGAATCTGAGAATGACTGAGCTGATTCAGTTCAAACTAAAATGTTTTCACAGTTTGTTTTAAAGGTCTGAGAAAAGACAAAGACAGTCAGTGAGATGGTCCTGAGGCTCTCAGTGATGAAGGTTTATGTCCACTTTTTTTTTTTTTTAACTTTATTGCCTTAAATGTACATTAACAGGCAATTAACATCGCCAAGGAATACAAAAAGAAAAAAAAAAATCATCTTGAGATTGGGTCTCATCTGTCACACAGAGATAGCACTGTAAAGGGTATAGCACACATCTTATTTAGTTCTGTACTCCAAAAAAGGGATATTTTAGATAATGTGGTGTCATAGCTGATTTGTGAGTCAAGGATAGGAATGTTTTTAGGAGGAGACTAGGTGTAAAGGTCAGACGCCAGAAAAAAGCTGACTTTTGTTTTACATAACAGAATTTACGGTATCTTTTAACTTCATATAGAATGACCATGTTTGGACATAAATGTTGGCTCTTTGCCACTAGAGGTTATTAAAAATCAGCTATGTCATGAATATGTATCTAGAGGTTATTCAGCCTATAAATTGTATGGTTTTGGGGAAAAACGGGAGAAGATCCTTTTTCGCTTTGGGTCGTCTCACGGGCAGTTTTGATGCTTGTCAAATGATGTTGTGCCTTTTTGTAATAAACTTTTTTATATACAACTAAGCCGGTGTCTGCAGAGATTCCTTCGTCATCATCATCACCACATCATCGCTATGGAAGAAACCACAATAATAATAAAAATAATAATAGTAAATGAATATAAGTGTATAAGAGTCCTAAGCGAGATAGTCAGTAACTGGGGTCCACCTTCTCATAAAAACAGGTACTTTTAGCTGTAATTGGGCAGTCATATATTCCATCATGTAGACATGTTTTACTTTCTGTAACCACTGAGTGATCATGGGAGGATCAGTCTTCATCCAATTGATAGTAATAATTTTTCTTGCAATCATCAACAAAATATGTAATCTATAACATTGTTCAGTGGTAAACAGGTGATCAGGAAACACTTCTAATAGAAATAACAAAGAGTCCATAGGAAGGTCCACCACCAGAATTTTTTCCAGGTCTTCTTTGACATTTTTCCAAAAGTTTTGTAATTTCGGGCAGTCCCGAAATATATGAGTATGGTCGCCGACCATACCACAGTTCCTCGAGCATTTGTTGCTGGGATTGTTCTTGGAAACAAGAGTTAGCGGTGTCCTGAAGAACCTAATTTTGACCTTACAGTCAAAGTCTTTGTATAGTTGGCTTCCAACCCCCCTTATGGCATCTGGAACATATGTTTTCCCAAGAGTCATCATCTATTATTGCAGTCAGCTCCAGTTCCCATTGTTGCTTGATGTGTAGTGTATTGTCTGACATATTCATTTTTTGTACATGTGGGATATTAGTTTTTTTGTTAAAGAACGGTATTCAAACAGATGTATGCTAGCTATAGCTTTCCATATTTGTAGGTTCCTTTCGTATATTTTCCCAATCTGTATTTTTTATGACATAATGTCTGACTTGTAAGTATTGTGATGTCACCAGAGGGTGTGTCCTGGGTGGTAAATACATTCCTCTCCGATGGCTGCAGTCATAACAAATCTAGGAATGCTCTGTCCCCACCTGGTGGCAGGGAAGAGACTACAGGAGCGGAAATTACCCACTTAGCACAGCTGTTAAGGATTGAGTCTGATTCACTGCTGGGACACAGCCTACAAAAAGCCCAGAGAGAGACACATAGAGAGAGAAGTGTTTGGAGGACGCTGACTGCAGACCAGTGGGTAATGTGTTGAATCAAGGAAATGTTTGATGGATTGAGAACTATTTTTGAGAGACATTTAAGTTACACTGCCAGAGAGACTTTTTGTGGAGAATCTGAAGATATTTAAGTTGATTTGTTACTGAGGAAAACCTAAGTAAAAGATTTGATTTGTTTTGAAACACTTTGTGTCGTGGTCTTCTTGATGCCCATGCCAGACGTTCTGTGAGTCAAACCTCTCATGACATCACAATATGGTGGAGAATGTGGGCACTCTGGTCAAAAGGTAAATGATGGAAGACCCAACTGAAGATTTTTGTTTTTTCCTGAACTGCCTTAAAGGACCAGGTGTATCATTTTTCTGAATTGCCCTTAAAAGAACAGTGCAACATGGAGGAGTTTATGAAGATCTTCATAGATGGACAGAAGTCCCACTACGACCTGAGCCTGGCTATGTTGGTGGAGCAACAGAAGGCCAATGTTCTTGAGGCTCCAGGAACTCGAGTTGCAGAAGAGCCAAGCCGCCGGAGGGGGCGTTGTGGTGGGGCCCCACCCAGTCCGGGCCAGTGACTGTATCCCCAAGATGGGAGCAACTGATGATGTGGAAGCGTACCTACATGCTTTTGAAACTGCCGCAGCCAGGGAAGGCTGGCCCAAAGACCAATGGGTAGGACTCATTGCTCTTCCTGACCGGTGATTCTCTGAAAGCTGTCCAAGATTTACCTCCAGATGAAGCTAAAGACTATGACCAATTGAAATGTGAGCTCCTGAGTAGGAATGGGCTCACCAAGTATGGTATCGCACAACGCTTCCACACCTGGACTTTTCAGTCAGACGAACCCCCACGAGCACAGATGCATGATCTCATCCGTACCACAAAGAAATGGCTGGAGCCGGAAAGGAATGACTCGGCGGTGGTGGTGGAGACACTGGTGGTGGATCAGTATCTGTGGGCCTTGCCTTATGAAGCCAAACAGGTCATCAGCCAACAACCGTTGTCCACTGCCACGCAGTTGGTAGAGGAGCAATACCAGGCCTCAATAGAGATGCTACGCACTTCCAGGAGGGAGTCCAGGAGTGCATCCCCGGTACAGCCGGGAGGAGCTGTTCGTCTGAACAACCCCAAGACCCACAGCCCATCCAATCCAGTAGCTGGCCCTGGAAGAACCGCTGGGGGCCAGTCTTTCCAGTGGAGAGGCCCTTGAGAAGGTGAGCCCTAGCAGTGTTTTCGGTTTTCGGAGTTGGGTCACAGATCTTGGCAGTTCTGTAAAAATCTGTTTCTGATTTCATAAACATGTCCAGTCTAGAGTGGCTGCCATGTACATGTGACATGAAAGTATAGTTGTTTTCTCTAGGATGTAGGTGGCGCCAGACATCCACAAGGCCTAGTTCATCCATCATCGCATGAAGAGTTATTGATTTCTTGTACATACTCCGGCTGGAAGCCTACCTACAGTCTACCTCAAAATGCAGTTGAAGTCTCCATCTAATAAAATAATTCCCTCTGCTTTGTCTGCTAATAGAGATGCTATCATCTTAAAGAAATTTGGACAGTCCTCGTTCGGGGCATATAGATTAACCAGTGTAACTTTAGTACCTCCAATAGTGCCTATTACCATTACATATCTACCCTCTTTATCCTCAATTGTTTTTTCATGGCTAAAATAAACTGATTTATTTAGCAAGATAGCAACTCCTGTTTTCCTCCCGTATTTGAAGGAGGAGCTATATATCTGATCCACCCATTCTCTCCTTAATTTTAAGTGCTCTTTTTCTGTCAAATGAGACTCTCGTATCATTGCTATAGAACAGTGTAGTTTTTGTAGTTGGTTGAATATTTTTTTCCTCTTAATTGGACTATTTATACCCTTTATATTATAGCTGACACAGTTTAAACTATCCATGAATTATTAATTTGTGCTTTTTAGTAAACTCTCCTTTCAGTATTTTACAAATACACCTTAAATCAGGAAAAACTGAAATAATGCATAGTGACAGTGACCCATGTTCAATCTCAAAGCAAAATAGAACAAATAGCATTAGAGAAACAAAATATAGTGAACTTCCAAATACCCAACTGGGTTTCTCAGTGTTATTTTGTTGTTCAGCTACTTCAAACCTGAACATGAACCAGTCCCTGGTGAAACCTGGGCTGAGGAGGGTGACTGCTCCTCTGTGGGTACTGCTCCCTCTCATCCACATGGGCCTGGATCCCGAGCTCCCGTAGCACCGGGAAAGCATGTGTTAGCGTCGAGTAGGTCTTTTCACCATCACCCTTGAAGATTCTCAGCTGTTCTGGGTAGATGCATTTGGCACTGATGTTTTTCTGCTTCAACTGTTTGATTGCATCACGCACCTGGGCTCTCTTTTGTTGCAGCTCCGGGGAGTAATCATGGTCGAAGAATATTGGCTCTGTTTTGTATAGGATCTGTCGTTGGCTCCAGGCTTGTCTTAGGA
>NW_019525439.1:17502-18329 GCF_002814215.2 Seriola lalandi dorsalis
AGGTCTTTACTGCAGGGTAAAATCTGATCACTGTCCTTTTGTTTGTAGCCCGCGAAAGTAAAATCGCCGAAATGAATATACGACATAACTACCGGAAGACCTTCAAAATAAAACACCCATACTATTACGAACAAAATAAAAGCTTACAGGAAGTGTTATCGGTTTAACTGAAGGAAAAATAATCGTAAAAAAGTGAAAACGATCTGTTTTCCAGCAACTCTTTTTCATTAAACCATCTAATGTTTGGTTGTTTTCTAAACGTTTGTGTCTCTAAACAAAGTCAAACTACAACTGAACATGTTCTTAATGTTTCTGTCCATAAGTTTCTGATCTGTTTCCGACTCTTTCCTCCCGCCCCGCGTTTCCTCATTGAAGTTTAGTTTCACTTTGAACCAACGTTGTGACGCAGATTATTTTCTCTCTGAAGGTAATGTGAGCAGTTTTTAATGTTTTACTCGTTAACACCTGTCGTTACCTGAGTTATCTAACCTGCAGCTCATCGTGGTGTTGTTGTGGTGTTATTATAATGTTGCTGTAACTGAGTCACAGCTGTAACTGTAAAGTCTGCACCGACATTAAACGTGTCCGCCATGTTGTGTTGATCTTCGCGGTAGAAGCGGGGGAATAAGAGTAGAAGCAGAGTTAGTCGATGGTCAGTAGTTGAACACAGAGTCGTTATT
Source organism: Seriola lalandi dorsalis (assembly GCF_002814215.2). NCBI lineage: Eukaryota > Metazoa > Chordata > Actinopteri > Carangiformes > Carangidae > Seriola > Seriola lalandi. The sequence goes on from NW_019525439.1 coordinate 18,183, forward strand.
TCTGTGTTTCCACTTGCTGATGACTGGAGGCAGCTTTTCCCGCCTCAATCAGCCTGTGGAGGAGGCGGAGATGAGCCGCTGCTCTCCCGCTGTCTGAGCCACTAATCGCGGTCTGAGCTCGTCCGGACAGCCGCTGGAGAACAGCTG
>NW_019525439.1:18379-19722 GCF_002814215.2 Seriola lalandi dorsalis
TTAGGAAATTAACAGTTAACCGACGGAGCTCTGTTTTAAGCTGCTGTCCGGTTTATGTCCACTTTGATTTTATTTCTTCCAATAAAGTACGAGCAGCATAATAGAGTACATTTATTATAAAAACTTTATGTTTATTGAAATATATATTTTCAAGCACATATGTTGATTGGTTTAATTTGTAATATACAAACATTTGTATTTGTCTGTTTTACATTCTGGCCAGTAGATGTCGCTTTGTTCAACATGAAGCATCAAAAAAATGAGGCTTTTATAAAACCACCTTGCTGGATTGGTTCAGTGCTTCATGAATCTTCATCTCTCCATTACTACACCTGTGAGTTCAATTGTGCACATGTAGTACTCAAGTGTAACAGCAGCGGGCAGCAGCATCTAGTCTGCTGAGTAAGAGAAGAAGAAGAGTTCGACAAATCACAGCGCTGGGTTCAGTCTTTCAAATGTCAAGCGGGAACAACTGACAGATGTCAATCATTTCAACACACTGCAGTTCCACAGGGTCTATACCTCTGGTTCCTGCTCCTCTCTCCACCTGGCTGCTTCCTCAGGTGAGGGCGGGGCTTCATCACCTCTGCAAAGAAGACAACACTAGAAGTGAAATTCTAAATCTGTCACAGTTTCAAAGTGGTGAGACATTTAGAGGTTGTGTGTTTGATCCTGATCACATCAGAAAATCCAACACTCAGAGGAAAGACTGAGAAGCTTTTAGAAATGATGTCTCCAGTGTCTCTGGTGTTAGAGGACTCTTCAGGTGTTTCACAGTCATGGGTTTGATCCTCCTGAAGTTTGAAGTCCAACACTAGAAGTGAAGACTCAAAGGCTCTGAGGGAAACTTCTCAAACTGTCTTTCAGTGAGTTACAGACCTGCCAACCTTTAAGCTTTCTACGTAGCAGGTACGCATTTTGACATCAAAGTACTTTGATACGATTTGTTGCTGTAAAATACACAGAAACTTGTTGATGCATACGAGTTCAATTGTGCACGTGCAATACTCAAGTCTAACAGCAGGGGGCAGCAGCGTCTCGTCTACTGAGTAAGAGAAGAAGAGTTTGATCAATCACAGCGCTCCATGTACTCTACATGTTTATGTATGTGCATGTTTAAGATTTGACCTCAATATAATTTATTCTGCATTTCTTGAATGTATATTTCTCACTGCTCATTGGAGCTTTGTGAAAATATGGACGTTAATGTGAAACACAGTAATAGGAACAAAGCAGGATGTAGATGTACCAAAATAAAAGCTGGATCTGGACCGTTATCATATCACTTTACTGAGTTCAGATTTATAAGATGTGCTCACGGCCTCCTGAAATGTTAATCTTTC
>NW_019525439.1:19773-20324 GCF_002814215.2 Seriola lalandi dorsalis
TTGTAAGACTCTAATTTTATTGTCTTTTCACAATAAAAGCATCACTGATAAAAGTATCAGTGTCTCTGTGAATCTGAGGACGACTGAGCTGATTCAGTTCAAACTAAAATGTTTTCACAGTTTGTTTTAAAGGTCTGAGAAAAGACAAAGACAGTCAGTGAAATGTTCCTGAGGCTCTCAGTGATGAAGGTTTATGTCCAGAGGAAAGACTGAAAGGTTGTAAGAAATGAAGTTTACAGTGTCTTTGTCCAAGAGGCTCCAGGTGGTCGATGACTCTTTACAAGTTTGGAGGTTGTTGGTTCAATCCTGAGACAGATTTAACTTTGAAAGCCAATGTCCAGAGGAAAGACTGAAATTCTCCAAGAGAAGAAGTGGTTCTTGTTTCTGTCCCAGTCTCTCCAGCTGCTGGACGACTTGTCAAAGGTTTTGAGGTCATGTGTTTTAATCCTCAGTGACTCAGTGAAGTTTGAAGTCCAACATTGTAGTTTACACTGCAGTTATCTTTTCATACTGGAATAATATTCATTCTGATGTTTAGTTTTATTCCTGTG
>NW_019525439.1:20374-33881 GCF_002814215.2 Seriola lalandi dorsalis
TGAATGTATATTTCTCACTGCTCATTGGAGCTTTGTGAAAATATGGACGTTAATGTGAAACACAGTAATAGGAACAAAGCAGGATGTAGATGTACCAAAATAAAAGCTGGATCTGGACCGTTATCATATCACTTTACTGAGTTCAGATTTATAAGATGTGCTCACGGCCTCCTGAAATGTTAATCTTTCTAAAGAGGCCTCTCATGTTGAGGTGAACAAACTGAAGTCACATAAAGACGGTAAAAAGATGAGCCAGTGGTTTCTGTGGCAGTTTTTAAAGGTCAGGCAGCTACTGCCGTGTCTGATCATCTTAGGGAGGAAACTAAAACTAATATTGTAGTTTACACTGCAGTTATCTTTTCATACTGGAATAATATTCATTCTGATGTTTAGTTTTATTCCTGTGTTTTATATAAAGTTCCAACCCAGAGGTCACATGTGAGAAGAACCTTTAGAGCGTAGATATTAGTTTCAGGGCCGTTGACTTCACATCAGGTGTAATAACCAAGAGTCTCAGCTGTGAGAGCCTCAAGATGCCATGTCTCCTGTTCTGTGGTCCACTGTACATTTCATTATTAGGTTCAGTGATAGTTATGTTAGTCACTGAGGTTCAGGCCTCACTGAGTGTTGACTTACAGTATTTTACACTGGAATCAAAATTCCTCTGTTATTGTAAATTCTCCAGTTTAAACAGAAAGAAGCAGCATTCTTGCATGAATGAGTCGTGTTGTGGGTCAGTTATTTCTGCCTTTAGGGAAGTACAATCTTCATTTCACAGTTTGATCATGATATTTTTAGAGCTGGTTTAAGCAAAGAGCATCCAGACAAATATTTTATTAACAGCTGAGATGTTGAACAGAGGGAAACAGACGGTATCAGGTTGGTGTCAGCAGATACCAACATTTCTTTCTGTCATTCTTTTACCTTTTTAATTCAATTTCAAGTAATTCATTAAGTATCTGTGCAAATCGTGTGCACACCACACACTCAGTTTATTAGGAACACCAAGCTGAAACTAAACAGTCTGACTCCACAGTGCTGCAGTAAATCCTCCTTCATGAAGGATCTAATGTTCAGTTTCTATTGACACTGTTTTAGAGTTGAACTGTTTCACATTCTACAGAGAAGAGTTTCTGTTATTAACCTACTGCCATTGATATAAACAGGGAGGACAAAATAACTAAACACTTCAGCAGCAACACAAACTGCAGCCTCCACAATAATCATGAAACAGATTCAACACAAACTGAACATTAAACCTTCATGGAGGAGGGTTTGTTGCAGGACTGTTGTATTAGACTGACTGAGTGTAGGATGATTTGATATCATTGTTTTATCAGATTATTTTACTGAAGGTTCAACTGCAGCAAATTATAACAATTGAAAGCAGCTGTTCATAGTAACTCCACTAGTAAATATATATGATGTCATAAAAACAATGAAATCCATCATGTAATTATTATACTGTTATAACATTAAATTTAATAGTAAAATCAAATAAAATGCTTAAGAACATTAAAACATTTCATCTTTGATAGTGTAGCTATTCAACATCACCAGAAGCTAAATAAAGATAATAATAATGAACATGTAGCACTTGTGCTAATGCTACAGAGATCAGTGGCAGTAAAAAAAAGATGTTAGGGGGAAACAGAAACTCTCATCCTCAAAACTGTGATTAAAAAATCACCATAAAAACAACAGATGCATTTAAACCTGCTCTTAATGCAAATATAGAGACAGTAGTGTCATCAATGTGTCCGTATATTCACCTTTACAGTTGAAGAATGGGGGTCAAATATTTTCAGACTGACAATGAGATAAAAACATCTCTTAAACCAAGGATAAAAAAAGGCATAAATAACTGGGTTCAAGGTTGAATTGAAGTAACCCAACCAAACAAATGCCTCAAAGACGGCAGCAGGTGTGATGAAGCCAGTGTAGGCATCTATTATAGAGTTAATAAAAAAGGGCATCCAACATAAGATGAATGCACCGAGCACAATAGCCAGAGTCTTCGCAGCTTTGTGCTCAGACTGTTTAACCAACCCACCTTTTCCTCTGTCACTGGAACAGTGGCTCATATCTCCGATCTTTCTTACGTGCTCTTTGGCCACAATAAATATTTTAGTGTACAGACAAATCATTACAGTGGAGGGAAAAAAGAAGGCAGTAATACTGTCCAGGATTCCCCAAAGGGGGTTAAAGAGAAGGTTACAACTACCAAGGCAGTTTATTGACACCATATACTCCTCTAATCCTGCTACGTTGGCCTTCGAGTAAAGTAGTCCATAGGAGTAAAGAGCAGCCAGTGCCCAGCTCACATAGACCATAATACAGGCCACTGACATTGTGATTTTCCTGGAATAATGCAAAGGATTGCATATTGCTTGTTGTCTGTCTACAGCAATGCAGACCAGGTGGAAGATAGATACAGTGGTAAGAAACATGTCAAAACTAGAATGCAACTGACAGAAGTCATCACCGTAGAACCAGCAGCCATGAACGGTCCGAATGGCGCTGAAGGGCATCACAATAACTCCCACAAGAAGGTCGGCAAGAGCGAGAGATAAAACAAGCACATTGGTGGGATTCTGCAGCTGCTTAAAATGACCTATTGACACAATGACAACACCGTTTCCTAAAATGGTGACCAGTATGCCTGAAGCAAACAACAAATAGAGGCTAATCCTGGTCCCCACGCTGAACTGAGCCATAACACATGAGGCATTAGAGCCTGGAAAACAGTACTGGTCCTGAGACAGGTCACTCATCATAAACCCAAAGACAGATGACAAAACCACAGCAGAGAGAGATAGATACCACAACTGCAGCAGAGGTGTGTGCTGAGGGCGAGAAACACACTGGTGATCTCAGTCTTGTAAGAAAAGACGCAGCAGAGGCTCCACCTACAAATATACCTCACTCTGCCAGCCAATCAGAACTACTTCAAACTTTGAGGGGGAAGTTTTTTCTCTGGGGAAGTCATAGACAACCGTAATGTGGTTTTACTACAGTTATAGTAAATTAAATACAAACTATAATTACCACCTTGTGGTTGTCTGCCTCCTCCACTCAGAGTTTCAGGTTACATCCCTAATTATCCAGAATCATAAAATATTAACCATTTGTGTGAAATTTTGTCATAATTGCTGTGTGAGAAAGGGTTTTGTGAGGTCACTGTGACCTTGACGTTTGGTCTTTGATGATCCAAATCTAATCAGTTCGTCCATGAGTCCCAGGGGACATTTGTTCCAAATGCAAAGGGATTCCCTTGAAGAGTTCTCGAGATATTGTGTTCACAAGGCCAAAATCATGTTTTGTGAGGTCTCCGTGACCTTGACCTCTGACCTTTGGAGAACCAAAATTTAATCACTTCATTCTTGAGACCAAATGAATTGTTTGATTTAATTTTTTTTATGAAATCAATGAATGCATGTGATTCATGTTTCGTGGCACCAGGGGTGGAAAGAGTTCTGGAAAATTGTTACTCAGGTACAAGTACAGACCCTGACCCTTTACACAAGGATCCCACCCACCTGTTGTCGAGCTTTGCTCCTGCACCCTGCAGGGGGCCCTCTGGCGAAGTCCAAGCGGTCCTGGAGCCTTGTAGTGTAGTCATTTGCCTTTGGAGTCCTGGGCCACAGGTGGGTTCAACATTAACACCAGGGGGACATGGTTATCCCAGTCCCGTTGGTGTTGAGCAGTCACTATGACCAGCTGTTGTGTCAGTGTGGGTGTGGTGCCGGTCTTGAGGCAGCCCAGTTTTTCACACATGGCTGCACAGGATTCAAGTTTCTGTCCTGGTCCGTGTGAATGACTTCAAGTATCCCGAATCTCTGCACCAGTGCATCCACTATGGTCTCTGCCTCCTGGTCCGGCAGGCAATAGTCAACCCAGTGAAATAGTCCATGGCAGTGAGGATGTAGCAGTCACCCCTCTCTGTGCAGGGACATCAGTCCCCTCTCTCTCCAGGGGCAACCCTGCTGCAAACTGTTGGAGTTGAACATGAGATCTGTCTGGGAAACTATCACAGCGGCCACATCCTGCCTATGCTAGCCCTGTGGAACCCCCGTTGGAGACGACATAGTTTCTCTGTGACACCAAAGTGACCAGACAGCACGTCTCCCCAGTCCATGGCTGGTTGGATCTGGATCTGGGCCCACAACTGCACATTTCACATCTAGCCATCAGCGTCGAAGGGGAGACAAGAGTGCGTCAGTAATCTCATGGTGAGCCCCTGGTGTGTGGACCACAGTGAAGTCACACACCTGTAGATCCAGTGTGACAGCCGGCCTTTGGCTCCCTGACAGACATGAGCCGCTGTGAGGCAGAGTGCTTGTGTTGTGTGTAATTTAAATCTGTCACTTTTTCAAAGAATCAAGATCGAACGAATTTGAATTTACCTGCAATTCGTTTGAATTAATTCGAATGCCGCACTTTTGATTCAGTGAAACTCATAGTGTCAAAGTGCCGCAGTAACACAGAACACACAGTGGGACAGACAACAGGAGGGAGCTCCCTCACCTTTGAACTAAAAATGTAGTGATGCAAAACATCAAACCAATAGTCAAGCCAAACGTTCCGACCTAATTTCTCATATTTGCCAGAATAACAAAATCTATTAACGTGATCGGGATCAAGTTTGTCTCTTTTTTTATTAACGATGTTACCTGCCGATGGTCTGATGCGCTTTTAGAGACTGCAGCTACATTTCCAACAATCATTATAGCTCCAATATGAACTCTTCACCCAACATTCAAACGAATGTTCAGACATCGAATAAAACGTGACGACCCTAGTGTGTTTACAAGTGTTGTGTGTGTTTACAAGTATTGTGTGTATTTGTTTGGGTTGTGTGTGTTTACATGTGTTGTGTTTACTTGAAGTGTGTTTGTTTGTGTTTGTGTATTTGTGTTGTGTTGAGCTCTCTGGGCCACCGTAGACAGCTGCAGGTGAATGGTTTTTACAGTGAATATTACCACAGTCAAACAGAGGCGGAGGAGGAGGAGGAGGGACGTTCAGACGTTCTGCTGTTTGTTGCTCCGTCCTGTTGAAAGGTGGCTCAGCAGCTCACTGCTGATGTGAACTTTAAACTCTCCTGGTCAGCTGACTGCAGATCAGCTCCTGTGTGGGGCCCTGGCTCAGCAGCGCTGTAACTCAGAGGAAACAACAGCCACCGTCTGCAGAGGTTGATCGAACCTTTACTGCGATCAGAGAGCTCTGCAGTGAGAGCAGACACAGCCTGTCGTTCGTCATCAGGTGGCTTTTCAGGTTCCACAGCAGAGTGTCAGAGCAGAGACAGGAGGGCTGGCGAGGCCAGGTTGACTTCAGGAATGTCAGCACATAACAGGGCGGTGTAGAGAGAGAGGGACGGGGGGAGGGACAACGAGCAGGAGAGAGAGAGAGTCATAAATGCAATAATTACAGCTTAGGCAGAAATAAGCTGCGCAGGCTGCCGGTGTAGCTAACAACACGGGAGGGAGACCCAGCACTTCTCTGCTCCCACTCTCTTGTACTGGGATTTATTTTTCACCAGATTTTATTTTTCATTCTTAGACATGGATTTGTTCCTGGATTCTGGTTAATTATGACAGATTTCTTTCTGCCAGTTTCCTCAAAGTCAAACAGAAATTTCCTAACTCACAAAATCACAGCAGTGCCATGTCTGTGACTGCCCTGTTCAGGGGCAAGTGGGGGCAGAAGTCGCAGGAACCCCCAGAGAAGCATCCGGTGGCCGTGGCTCACCCCAGCCACGAGGACGAGGATGACGAGGATGAGTCCAGAGTCGGTTTCAGCAGAGAGCCAATCCGCAGGAACTCCCGCTTCTACCGGTCAATGAGGAAGAAGAGGCCGGCCTCGTCTGAGCAGTCTGAAGGTAAGAGCACACCTGGCCTCTGCTCAGCTGCAGTTTCAGTCAAACTCTTAGCAGGCCTCATCACTGCAGCAGCAGGGACAGCCGCTCAGTTGTGTCTCTGTTGGAAACTGTACAGTACATAGTGTTGACCTGTTCCAGGGGTGGACAGTAGTGAAGTACTTGTGCTTCAGTACAATTTTACACGTATCTGTTCTTTATTTGAGTTTTGTGTTTCTGGGAAACTTCTGACTTTTACTCCTCTACACTTCAAGACAAACATTATCCCTCTGACTCCACATTACTATGAAGCACAGGAGCATTTAGTCAGAGGAATGAATTTTATTTTATTTGGAAAATGTGATAGATCATACACTGTTCATCACAGGAGAAAAACCAATCACAGCCAGCTTCTCCACTGTCAGCCATGTTTGAACCTGTCAGTGTCCTAACGATGGTGATGTGAGATGAAGATGAGGCTGAAGATTCTTCTCAGAGACCCTGATCTGATCTGAGGTCTGTTTGAAAGGTTGGCTGAGTTTACCACGTAAATGTGGAACAATACAACCATGAGTTGACATAAACATAGAACTGTCAATATTTTTAAAATGAAGTACTCCAATACTTTAACTCCAGTACAAATATGACTGAGCAGCTTTCACTTGTATTGGAGTCATATCTGATCACCTGACTGAAGCTCTGTCCCATTCACTGTAGATGCAGTTGTTATTGACAGTGGAACAAAGGCTTGGTAGTCCTATCCGTCAGTAAAATACAGAACACAACCTGAGAAACTGGTTCTGTGTGAACAGCACAATAGTCTGAGTAATACCTGTATGTTCCACAGGTCAACCTCTGACCTCGTGATTTCAACAAAATAACAGCCTCAGGTTTTTATGTTCAAATGGCAGAAACCAGGTGCAGCTGAGTCCGGCTGCTCCGACCTGCTCCAAGGTTTCAGATTAACACTCGACAGTCACAGAAAATGAATATGAATTGTTCATGAAATGAATGAAAATCTTCATCCTGTATATTAGTGTGTGCGGCACAGCCATGAGTTAGAGCTCTCAGATCGGCCTCAGAGGGATCAAAGTCATCACTTAATACATAACCAGAGCGTCAGCATCAGGTGCACAAGTAAAATGAAATCATAAAACACTGATGCCAGCTGAGAAATGTCACCTGATCCTTGATCACCTGAAATAAAAACAAAGCTAAAGTTAGCGTTAGCATCCTGATTTGAATTCAGATAAATTGTGATTATAAGATATTTTTTCTTATCACCACTTAGCAGCTGTCCTGTCCTGATAGTGCAAAGGCACCGATACCTTTGTCTGTCAGTGCTTTGATAGCATGTTTGATAATATGACGGTTTAACTGAACTTTACTGTGTAACTTCAATTTCTCACTGAATCCACAAGTGAATGAACGATCAACAGATTCAGTGGATGAATTTGCAAAACCTACAATTTCAAAGAGTCAATGGTGTTGTTGTAGAACGTGTATATATATATATATATACATAAATGTCTAACTCATACAAATATGTATGTACATGTGTGTATGCTTATATTGTAGACATATGTTACATAGATATATATCCATCTCAAAGCCCTCAGTAGATGTTAATATTATAAACTGTAGAGTCCAAAAGTCTGAGACACTTTCACAGAATAAAAATAAACATGTTTAAAATTAAATAAAAAAATTAATAATATTTAATGATAATAATTAATAAGAAAACATATATAAACATATAGAATCTTTATATGTATGTTTTTTTAATAAACCTGCACATATAATTAAATATATATCATTAACAAATATGGCCGCAACATGTTATATTATATAAAAATTAACGATAGATATTTTAATATATATAGATACAAGTTTTACTATGAGTGTTCAATATATGCTATAAACGTATTATTCTTCAATAAGATAAAACTCTATCCACGAGGAGAACATGTTTTTATTCAGGAGGGTCAGAGGATCATTATCAGTGTCTTTGACTTCAGCTCCTGCAGCGTCTGAATCAAAGTGTCTTATTTACATTATGTGAGTTCGTATTGACAGTGTGTGGAAACAGGAAACACAACATTGGGCCTCACGCCAGAATCACAGGTATGAACAGATTTCTTCTCACTGACACGTACAAGTGACTGAAGATCATTTGTGACGATTCTCTACTGAGTTTCTGATATTTCAACTATTCTCAGCTGTAGTCATGTAGAGACAGTCTGACGGGTTGCTACCCATAAATGTAATATATGACATATACTGTATGTCCCTATATAGAGAGTGATGTTGCCATATATGTCACCTATAAGAGGATATACTGTATTATTATCACATATATACCTCCTCTGGACATATGAAGATATAAGTTTATAACATATATGAAATACCCACAGTAAAATTTGCATAAGGACATATATTAAAAACATCTATGTGATCTGGGTATCTTCAAACAGTGCCATACATTTATTGGCTGCCTTTCTCACTGTATTCTTAGAAAAGTTAATGATATTACACAGGGATAAGTATCTTATCTCCAGTAACTGCTTCTGCAGCCTTCCCCTAAAGGAAATGAATCAGCCCCAACATATTCATACAGTACTTTGAACATACTCAGAAGTACTTAGAGTTGATGAAGTGGCGGCTCTCCGGTGTCAGTCAAACAGCTGTAATTGTCTGTAGATAATGTTTAACAAAAGCCGTTGACAGCCGACACATATTCATCCCCAGCAGTCAAAGATCTTCTGCTCATCGTCTTCACCGCCGGTGGGACTGATGTGAAATAACTCTGATTATTTATCAGCTATCAGATCATGTAAACGCTGATCGTTTCCCTCCGTGTTCTCAGACGTTGTTGCTTCTCCTGTTGTGTTGTCTAACACACCGACTCACAGCTCTGTCAGGCTTCCTCTCTCTGATTATAGGAAGTGGGAGCTGCTGTTGAACGTTAGTGGAGAGGAAAGCTGAAACATTAGTGTTAAATCTAAATCTTCAGATGGTTTGTGGATGACTGCACCTAGCCCTAAATATACGCATTACAGCCGTACACAGTCAGGGATTAGAGGCCTTCAGCTTCTGTGACATTCAGTGATTTAAAGATTCAACGGTGAAGTAAAAGGAAGGACGACCATCACTGCAGCTCCATGGCAGAGCGTCCAGACGAAGACTCTCCTCGGGGACAGCTAGACGACTCTGGGACTGAGAGGAACCAGGTTCTCTGACTGAACTGAACTGTTCTGTCTCAGTTCTCAGAGTCAGGTCTGGAGGACACCAGATATCACCTGAACATGGAGATCACGGTGGAGGCAGCATCAGGCTGTAGGGGGGACGGGGGGACTGGACTAAGGGAGATATCCTTAATGAAGACCTGGTCCAGATCTCAGGACCTCAGACTGGGCTGAAGGTTCCCACAGCAAAGACAACACGGTGTCAGTCCACTGACGGTCCTGCAGAGCCTGACAGGATCTACAGAAAGTCCCCAACAATGAGGAGGGAAAGACTTTTTAAGGACCGCAGGGATTTTTTTCCAAATCAGATTTTTCTTTTTATTGTTTTTCTCTTCAAGTAAAACGTCCTGTAACTGTTGAATTCTTCCTAAAGACAAACATGTTCCCTGAGGGTGAACAGCTCAGCGGTTGGTTGTGGTTCCTCGGTCGGCCATTTTCTTTTATTTTGCAAAAAGTCTTAATTTACCCAGAATTCACTGCACCACAGTCTGGCTTAAGACAGTCAAGAACTATCGTGCTTTGTGTAACGGATGAACTCAGACTCGGTCTCTCTGTCTGACTGTTAGTTAGATCTAAGACACAGTCAGAGTCTGTCTCTGTGAACCTGTCCTCAGGTGTGTTAACACCTCTGTGTCGCCATGGGCAACAGTCATGATGTGTTCTGGTTTTGTTCAGCTGCTGCACTTTATTATTTATTATTATGTTTCTTTGGAATATATTTTCCTCAGTCCCACTTCACAATAAGACGAACCTTATAAAGGATTTATACATGGTTTATAATCAGGTTATCAATTCAGTTGCTAACACTTTATGAATCATAAAGAAGTTATAGAAAGTTTTCATAGATTGATGCAGGTTCACTATTTGGTAACAGCTGTGATTAGAACGAGGACGGCTGCTGAGAGCAGATCAATATTAATAATAATATTAATAATCAATATTGCTGAGGCCTCAGACAATGAATCTGCTCATGTGATATGATCATGTGATCTGCCATAATTTAATCTGACAAATCAAACTCTTTGACCATTAAGTTGGTGGTTAGTTGATAATTAATTAATAGGAAGTGAAGCAGCTGCTACAGATGCTGATGACGGAGGAAACACAGAGACATGAGGCTGAACAGTTATTAACACTATTTGGGAAGCAACAAGTCACTGTTGGCCTTTTTATCTAATGTGTTATAAAAGATTTATAAAGTGTTAACAAGCTAATGAATGAACTGGTTATAAACCATTCATTAACCCTTTATAAGGGGACTCTTATTGTGAAGGGGAACCTCCGTAGCTGCTCGTCACTGACTGATTTTCTCATGTTGTTATTATGATATTAGAAGACGCTGCACAAGTCACACACACACACACACACACACGCACACGCACACACACACACACACACACACACACACACACACATAGGACCAGCCGTTACTGGCACTGACGCATGATCGGTCGGTTGCACAATGAGAACCGGAGGTGTGGGCGTGTCCTCCTGTGACCTTTAATCTGGAGCTGGAAAAACAACAGCGTCTAATCTCCGAATTCTCTGTGTCGAATGTGAACGTAATGATTATTATTGATTAATACGTCCAATGACAAGCGCGTTCATGTGCGCATTACCGAGACTTTGACACTGTCGGGTTCCTCTGATCGTTTCATCTACAGAGTCACGTGTGATTGGTTGATTCAGGTTTGTGTCATTTACACAAACAAACAAACAAACAAACAAACAGATTTATTTTTCCCATACAGAAGATGAATGTTGTGATGGATCAGTGTTAAAGAGACACCGAGAGTTTATGATGTTTCATCTCTGACTGGAAATGAAAAGATCAAAACTGTTTCCTCATTCTTCACTATCTCTCTCTCTCTCTCTCTCTCTCCCTCTCTCCCTCTCCCTCTCCCTCTCCCTCTCCCTCTCTCTCCAGGTTGTTCCAGGCCTGATGTGGACCACAGTCCGTCCAGCAGAGCTCCTTTACCCCACAAATCACCCATGTTGCCCGGGGCGAGACGGTGAGTTTGCGTGCCTTCGCTGCCCAACCCTGAACCTCTGCACACAAACACACCCAGAAAACACACACACACACACACACACACACACACACTGCCTGTTCAAACACTGCCACACACACTCTCAGTGGCTTATCATGTCTGTGATAAGAACACACACCTGTTCAGAGTGAGTGTATTCAGCTCTGATGGGACTGTTGTTTCAGTCAGTTTATTGTTTATTGATTATTATCATATCAGATTATTGAAGTGTTGATCGATCAGCTGTGTGTCTGTTGGACGTTATTTGAGGATGTCATTGTGTCGTCTCTTCCTCCTCTGGCCACTTTGTGAGAGGATACAGGTGAGAAGTTCACAGGTATCACATGAACTAATGACCGCATCAAATGGTCTCCATGGAAACTGTAGAGGTTTACTGCTGTAAACTCTCCTGCACTGCTGTGAATGCCCAGGTACGGGCGTCCGGACTTGGCGTTGTCTGTGACGAGAAACAGCTGATGTGATGATGTCACTCAGAGCTCCACAGCACTTCCTCAGCAGGAGGTCAGGGTGGACAAACACAGTGAATGACTTGGATGCGGGAGACTGTCTCCATAGCAACAGTCAGCGATGGAGTCTTGTAGCCATGATTGTGACCTTTCCCCGACCAAGCAGCACGATCACTGCTGGTCCTGAGGCAGGTCATGCTGTGTGATGGACGCCTGACACGTCTTAGTGCTACTATGCAAACTAAAATGAATTAAAGCAAATTTTTATTTATTTGTTTGTTTGTTTGTTTGTTTGTTTAATAGGGACGACACAGTTGAACATAGTTTCAAAACAGTTTCTGAAACGAACGTGTTGCACAGGTCACAGTTTACTGTCTCGTCTTTGGATTTATCTGCAGAGCGACTCTTTATAGACCAGGTTCACAAAACAGAGATGAATAAAGTCTCACAATTAAATCAAATTAAAGCAAATTCCTTGTATGTTGAAAACCAGATTCTGATTCTGATTAAAAATGACATCACAGTAAAGAGACGGCTGCTGTCTTGTAAACGCAGCGCTGTTGCCCGTGACACTGTATTTACATGTGCTGTATATGTCTATGGATGTTTCCTGGTTGCCGTCGGCCGGTGTATTCCGCATCATTTCCTGCTGTGTTATGATTGGTTGGCTGTAGACGCGGGGCGTAGCAGTAGCTGTCGTCTGGACAGAAGTCAGAAAATGTTCACAGGGTTCAGTAAAGATTAAGACTTCTGGGAATCAGCAGCATTAACAGTTCGTCCGTCTGTGACTGTTTGATTTACACTTACAGAACTTTATATGTCATGTAGAGACAAGCGGAGGAAATCAGTCGAAAGTGTTGATGTGTGACTTTCACACGCATTGTTAATATTTACATGATTAAACATGACATCACATGATAAAATCCCTATACATGTAAACAGACTGTTCTGTGGTTTCATTTCTTACATATTTCTGCTGTATGACGGTACAAATAGTAAAACAATACCATAATAATATTTCGATTGATTATGACTAAAGAGATGAACGTTTTCACAGGTGCTTGTTCTGTATTTCATATATCTTGGGTTCCTGGCAGTTTTCCATGCATGTGGTTTAAAGTGTGTGTGACAGAAGTGAATGCACAAACTCCACAGAGTTAAACCTGCTTTATCCTTTAGAGTCGGAGGCGCAGTCTCAGAGAGCGAACTGTTTTTCACTGTGAAGAACAAAGTTGAACAGAAACAACTTGGAAATGTTATTGTGGAAATCTGACACGTGTGAAGCACCTCGACATTCAGGTCCAAACATCTGCCCACAGCTGTATCTATACACTGTAATATAAGAATAACTGGTGGTGTTTAGACCTGGTCTCTATCATGTCTACTGTTCCTGGGTCTTCACCGACTCCTGACGTAGACATGTTGCACGCACACACCTGTCCTCTCGTTCACTGGTGTGTATAAGAAGAGAGAGGAACCGTCTGCAGAGACGTGTCGTGGTTTGGTCATTGTCATTTCCTGTTTTATTTTGAAGAAGCTTTCCTTGTGTGTCTCTTGTTGTTTTTACTTCCTGTCTTTGTCCTGTCTCCCTCCAGTTTGATCGTCTGCCCCGCCCTCATGTGTTCCACCTGTGTTCAATCACCTGCCTCCCTTGTGTGTATTTAGTCTCTGTCAGTTCGTCCTGTCTCCCTCGTGTCTCTGTCTCCTGTTCTTTCAGTATTTCAGTTGTCTTCCTGTTTTGTTCCAGTCTTTACCTGTTGCAGCCTGTTTTCCTGTGATTTTAGATTTTGATTTTGAGCATTTTCACAATTTTCTGTAAGTTTCTGTTTTTTTTCACTTTTTTTTGGATGGTGGGTCCAGGTGGGCGGGGCTTGGTGACTGCTTTGTTGTGACATCACAAAGTTCCAGAAG
>NW_019525439.1:33914-34380 GCF_002814215.2 Seriola lalandi dorsalis
CCGCCCAAACATGGATTTCCTTCTGTCTTTGTGTTTCTGTGCAGGTTGCTGAGCAATGGAGGAAGCTCCCAGACGATCTGCCACAGCCTCAACATCATCAAAAACATCGGTGAGGAAAGACGCAGATATTCCACCCACTTTTCCCACCTCCAGAACCGTTGCTACAAAATCCTCTCAGTCGAATGTGAACACGTTACATGACCGACACACATGCAAACACAGATCTCCAACACGCTCTCAGGTGTATCTGTTACTGCAGATCTCTGAGTCGCTCACCAAGGTTGAGTGCCTCTCTAAGCCGATAGTCTGGCAGCGTTGACAGACCACTCACCACAGTGTCGCTCAGTGTGTACACAGGATAATGCTTATTTGCAGGGATTTAGTCAGGGCAGCAGTTTACCTGCAGGACTTTGCTTCACGATTCAAAAGGAAAGAGGAGAGACAGAAGAAGAGCAGCGGTGTCACG
>NW_019525439.1:34400-34955 GCF_002814215.2 Seriola lalandi dorsalis
GGCTTGGTGACTGCTTTGTTGTGACATCACAAAGTTCCAGAAGTCCTGACGGCTGGTTTTAAGGCTCAGTTTCTGAATACAGGCTGTGTGCATTTCTCTGTGGACTGAGGCTTTGATACTTTCACAGTATTAATATAGAAGCTAGAGCTGATCTATAATCTATAATCACACTACACATGGACACAGACCTTTACACTGGAGGAGCTTTAATTTATTTCGATGATGATCAATGATCTTCAAGTGTGAAGCGCTTTGTGGGGTCTGTGTCACTATCAGCACTTTCATTGATCATTGATCATCCCTTTGATGATTGATAATGAAGAGTGAGTGATTTACTGATACATGCAGCTGCCACTGAATGAGGACACAGCAGGTCAAATACAAAAGTAAAAAATAGGATGAACTTCAACATAAATGTATGTGATTTTACTCTGCAGAGATTCAGTGAGGATGTCTGCTGTACATGTGTTTCTAAAACCTGCTTTTTTGCAGCCCTCAGCTTTCGCCACAGCTCCATCATTCCAGAACTGTGTTGCCAAGCAATGGCGAGGCCAG
>NW_019525439.1:35005-35735 GCF_002814215.2 Seriola lalandi dorsalis
CAGTGAAGTGAAGAGCAGTCCAGCAAACACACCATCATGGACGACTATTTCCATCCACTGACACACAGAAGGACTGAGATCCACTGAGTTTATCTGACACAGTCTCTGTGTCACAGCGTCCCTGTAGAAAATGACTTAATGAAACAAGCTACAGCTGATTATTTCACACACAGCAACTGGGACTGAATTTATTTCACCTCACAGCTCCAATATCACAACATTCACTCATTTCACCAGTAGCGGCTGGCCCATAGGGGGCGCTCGGGCGCCGCCCCTCCAGATGTGGAGGGGAAAAAATATAAAATGTATTTATATTTTTATTTTTATAAATGTTATTTTCATTGTCAGTTTTACTTAATTGTGTGTGCCTACATGCAATCTGAATCATTTCCACCAACTGATTCTTATTTAACAATGATTTTCCACCACAGACTCCTATTATTTCCCTTCTGGGGCGCTCACCAAAGCACCCTAGACGTGCAGCGAAATAGTCAATCGTGTATTGGGAAAATAATATTTAATTGGCCAATCAACATCGCCAAATTTAGGGATCTAGGGGCGCTGGAAATCCCGCCCCTGCTACATAAAATGCGTGAAAGTTTTAGCTTGCTACTTCAGGAATTGGGGAGATGATGGCGGCGGCAACGACAGTTGAGGGGCAGCCTCCGCCAAATTCGGTGAAATCTTTATTAAACTACCCTTTCACGAGAAGGTCTATGGAGGAAAAAAT
>NW_019525439.1:35785-36941 GCF_002814215.2 Seriola lalandi dorsalis
AGTTATCTCCATGTTTAAACCACATCACGTCTCCCCCCTCTCTATGACGGACAGAGTTTTACCTCCACCTTCCTGTGAGGACGTTCACAACAGACAGAAACTCTTTGATTTCAGACGTGGTCGAACAACACGTCGTACAAACTAGTTCTTTTCTACAATAACCTGAGTCTTACTGTCAGTTACAGCTTACATCTGATCAGCTGATGGACGTCGTCCTTTAAAGTAAATGAAAAAGTCCTTCGAGTTGTTGCTCTTTAAAGACAGACAGCTGGGTTCAGGAGAGTCTGGTCTCTGCTGCTGGATCCTGAAACAAACAGAAATGATGAATGTGCATGTTGGATAAAACTTGTGCTTCTTCTTTCTGCTTCAACACAACACACAGAGCTTTGAGTGTGAATAATGATGGAGCAGTGATCTGAGTCATGGACAGTTAGAGATCCTCATCTCACCTGGTTTTAGAGGGAGGGGCTCCCTCCTCTCTGTCCTCACACTGATCCATGCTGCTGAGTTCACATCCACATCAGCTCACACACACTTTCTACCTTCATCTGCAGAGGAAACACACATCATTCATCTGCACATCAACTGAAATGTACATCATTCCTCCTGTAAAAATATCAGCTGCTCCTCCACTGACTGGCTCTTCTTCTCTGTTTCATATCAGTGTCAGTTGAATGCAGTCAGACAGCAGCGTGAGGAAGAGGAAGCTGCCATCAGCTGCTGTACTTCTACTATCAGTCCACTAGATGGCGTCATGAAGCTGCAGTGAAGTGAAGAGCAGTCCAGCAAACACACCATCATGGACGACTATTTCCATCCACTGACACACAGAAGGACTGAGATCCACTGAGTTTATCTGACACAGTCTCTGTGTCACAGCGTCCCTGTAGAAAATGACTTAATGAAACAAGCTACAGCTGATTATTTCACACACAGCAACTGGGACTGAATGTATTTCACCTCACAGCTCCAATATCACAACATTCACTCATTTCACTGACACTGACAATTAAATCATATAAAAAGACTCTAGAGCTGCGACTGACACTTATTTTCTCCATCAATCGATTCTTCATTTGGTCGATAAAATGTCAGAAAATAGAGACAAATGATCCATTAAAGTTTCTCACAGTCTGAGGTGACGTCTTCAAATGTC
>NW_019525439.1:36991-37502 GCF_002814215.2 Seriola lalandi dorsalis
TACTGCTCTGCAGACAGTCAGCCAGCTCCTCCTGCTTCATTCTCCTCAGGAAGTTCACTGTGATCTTCACAAAAGCCTCTCTGCTCCTCCTCTGCTCTTCATCCTCACCATCCAACCCCTCCTCACCATCCAACACCTCCTCATCCTCCCTCTGACTCCCTGAGCATTCTGGGTAATCTGGACTCAGAAGCTTGTGAATCTTCTTCAGCTCGTTCTTCACAAAAGTGACCATGTTCTCCTCCAGCAGCTGGAACAGAAAACTATATGAATGACAGCATGAAACATCAGATCCATGTTGGACAGACTGACAGTCCACTGGTCTGAAAGTGCAGCATGGAGATTATTGTGAACACAACAGATGGAACAGTAGTTGTTGTACATGTACAGACCATAAATATGGAGTCCAGCTGTGTTTGATGCTGCTGGGCAGACTGAGACCTGGGAACCTCTGAGCTCTCCTGGTCCACTCTGTGGAGGAATCATGAAGAATGAGCTCACATTATGTCTGTCC
>NW_019525439.1:37522-38269 GCF_002814215.2 Seriola lalandi dorsalis
GACACTGTGGTTACCCTGGCAACAAGAAATACCACGTGTGCCTAACGACTGACTCGCTGTCCTTTGACCCTCCAGCCGTCCTGTACCAGGAATACCGGGACACCTCCAAGCAGCAGGAGATCGAGCAGCGGCGGCAGCGTGACAACCTCTCTCCCGGGGTCACGGCGGGGACCGTGGCGGCGGTGTCGGGCGTCACGTCCCCCCCAGCGTTACAGCTGCAGCTGAGGAACAGCGCTCGCTCACTGAGCCTGTGGCAGAACCTGGAGGCCGTGCAGGCCAGCGGGCTGCTCAGCAAGTTACCTCACAGAGAAATCATCATGCAGGAGGTGAGTCACAGAACATTAGGCCCAGTCCAAAACCTGAACATAAGCTCCTCCCTGAAGGTTGCATTTATTGCTGGTGTCTATCACTTTTGCATTTAAATTTTTCAAATACAAAAATGAAAATGAGTGTTGTGTGTCTTAGAGCTTCATCATCAGCTGCTCTCTGGATGTGGAGATCTCCAGTCACTATTGATATTAATGTGGCCTCATCATGTGCTTTTCTGTCTAGGCCATGTTTGAGCTTGTGACCTCAGAAGCATCCTACTACAAGAGTCTGGAAATTTTAGAGACTCATTTCCTACGTAACCCTGTTTTAATCACCACCCTCAGCCAGTCCGACATGCACTTCCTGTTCTCCAACATCGAGGAGGTCATGAAAGCCAGTGAGAGGTAGGACAAGGTCTCTTAACCAAAGTCTGATCAG
>NW_019525439.1:38319-39037 GCF_002814215.2 Seriola lalandi dorsalis
AATAACGACTCTGTGTTCAACTACTGACCATCGACTAACTCTGCTTCTACTCTTATTCCCGCGCTTCTACCGCCAAGATCAACACAACATGGCGGACACGTTTAATGTCGGTGCAGACTTTACAGTTACAGCTGTGACTCAGTTACAGTAACATTATAATAACACCACAACAACACCACGATGAGCTGCAGGTTAGATAACTCAGGTAACGACAGGTGTTAACGGGTAAAACATTAAAAACTGCTCACATTACCTTCAGAGAGAAAATAATCTGCGTCACAACGTTGGTTCAAAGTGAAACTTACCTTAGGTGTCTCACCTGGAACAGGGCGTGACATGAAGGCGTTGTCATAACCGCAGCAGGTTCAAGTCCGACCTTTGGCTCATTTTCTGCAAACCATCCCCTGTCTTCCTGACTTACCTGTTTTCCCTCATTGTTGTTATATTAGGAGTGTTGTTGTTCAATGCTTTATGACTTTAACGTGTCTCCCAGCAGGTTCATCAGTTTTCAGTTTTTGTGTTGTCAGTATTTAAAGCTCGTGTCTCACATTGATTAATGTGTTTTCTGAATTTCCTTGTGTTTTGTCTATTTGCATGTGTTTTCATAAGGTGCAGTTAATTGATCTCTCAGGGCCACCGTAAGATACAGATCAGAAACTTATGGACAGAAACATTAAGAACATGTTCAGTTGTAGTTTGACTTTGTTTAGAGACACAA
>NW_019525439.1:39087-40792 GCF_002814215.2 Seriola lalandi dorsalis
TGCATATCATAAAGCAAAGGCGATTTACTCTCTTACTTCACATTCTCTAACAGGAGAAGTGAGTTGTTTTTTTGTTTTTTTTGTGCTGTGAATTAAATTGTCCACAAAACCTTTTCACGTACGACCTCAGGTAGAAACTGACGTCCACCACACGTGTTCAGGCCAGTTCATTAAAGTCGTATCACAAACAGGTTCCAGTCAGTGTCTTGATTTTGTTGCTGGATCACAGATCAGGAACGTTACAGGAAGAAGCTGGTGATTTACTTTTCTTTACTGTCAAGGATTCAAGGATTCAAGGATTCAGGGATTGGAGGATTGGAGGATTGGAGGATTGTTTGTGTAGCCAAACTCGGTGCTATAGACGTCTGTTGTCGTTAATTGACAGTTAAGGGAAGCTGAAACTCAAAATCAAGAATTCGCTGTCATTATCTCTCACGTCATGTTGTTATTTTTAGCATCTTTATCTTCTCTCTCGGTATTGGTCCAAACAGGGCGTCACTGGGCGTCGCCTCTTCTGTGTGATTGACAGTCATCAGTCTAATTAATGTTAAGAGAATACCAACATGAAACAGGTGAAACAGGAACATTTGACTGATTTATTCACCATGACACTTAAAGGATGCTTTACTAAAATTAAATCAATCAACTAAGTGTGATCTTTATCCAGTGTGTGTGTGTGTGTGTGTGTGTGTGTGTGTGTGTGTGTGTGTGTGTGTGTGTGTGTGTGTGAGATAGAACTGTCTGATCTAAGCATTGTGCTGTGATGTGTCTGTCCAGAGAGGGAAACCAGGCGTTTCGGGAGGCCATGGCCATTCTGGAGAACCATCCTCGTGTCAGGGGCCTGTCCTTCACCTCGTTCCTCATCCTTCCTTTCCAGAGGATCACAAGACTCAAGCTGCTCGTGCAGGTGAGTGTTTCAACATAATGTAAAACCAAACACAGTGAAAGGAGCTTCAGCAGTGACGCTGATGCAACTGTCGCGGCTTTTTGTTGGTTTTTATTTGACTTTGTTTCTCTTCACAGAACATCCTGAAAAAAGCCGAAGAAAACTCCAAGAGCGAAGCAAATGCTATAAAAGCACATCAGCAGCTGGAGCAGGTGGGTATCAGTCGGGTGTAGACAGGCAGTGAAGTGGTTGTGAGGATGTGACTCATTTATTTATTCACTGTATTGGCTCATCACACACTGTATATTACTGTGTATCATGACTGGAGTAATTCTAAGGTTTAAATTCAGATGAAAGATAAAGTGACCGTTGCATTGAACAGCTGTAGAGTACGGCTGATTGATTTCAAATATTAGGAGTTTGTGGATCAGATGTTTGACTGAATATAAGATTAAAACGGTGTCACAGACCACCTGACTGACTAATATTTTAGTATCATTATAACTAGTTTTTACAGAAGAATGTCACCTGGGACAGGTGTTTTATTTTGATAGGACAGTGAAAGAGACAGGAAGCGCAGGGATAGAGAGAAGGGGAATGACATGCTGTACAGCTGAGGGGTTAATTATCTTCAGCCCCAGTGCTTCACACACTGCACGGCAACATGTGGTGCAATTTATGTAGCTTCAAAATGATCACACACAAATGTACGGTGGCCGATGTCATCGAACGCACCACGAGTCTCGGTCATGGTGACGACATAACTGGTAAAACTGAACATATAACACTGTGTCCGTTATGTCCTCTGCTCCATGATCA
>NW_019525439.1:40842-41898 GCF_002814215.2 Seriola lalandi dorsalis
TGAGTCCACATCAGTCCTGTAGTGTAAATCTAATGACAGACCACTCACCCACAGAGAAAGTCACAGCTGTTCTCCAGCGGCTGTCCGGACGAGCTCAGACCGCGATTAGTGGCTCAGACAGCGGGAGAGCAGCGGCTCATCTCCGCCTCCTCCACAGGCTGATTGAGGCGGGAAAAGCTGCCTCCAGTCATCAGCAAGGGGAAACACAGAAATAACGACTCTGTGTTCAACTACTGACCATCGACTAACTCTGCTTCTACTCTTATTCCCGCGCTTCTACCGCGAAGATCAACACAACATGGCGGACACGTTTAATGTCGGTGCAGACTTTACAGTTACAGCTGTGACTCAGTTACAGCAACATTATAATAACACCACAACACCACGATGAGTTGCAGGTTAGATAACTCAGGTAACGACAGGTGTTAACGAGTAAAACATTAAAAACTGCTCACATTACCTTCAGAGAGAAAATAATCTGCGTCACAACGAATTGGTTCAAAGTGAAACTAAACTTTAAAGAGGAAACGCGGGGCGGGAGGAAAGAGTCGGAAACAGATCAGAAACTTATGGACAGAAACATTAAGAACATGTTCAGTTGTAGTTTGACTTTGTTTAGAGACACAAACGTTTAGAAACAACCAAACATTAGATGGTTTCATTAAAAAGAGTTTCCGGAAAACAGATCGTTTTGACATTTTTATGATTATTTTTCCTTCAGTTAAACCGATAACACTTCCTGTAAGCTTTTATTTTTGTTGTTCGTTCGTAATAGTATGGGTGTTTTATTTTGAAGGTCTTCCGGTAGTTGTGTCGTATATTCATTTCGGCGATTTTACTTTCGCGGGCTACAAACAAAAGGACAGTGATCAGATTTTGCCCTGCAGTAAAGACCTTCATTATTTCATAATTAAGCGCCTAGCTGCGGCGGGAACAAGGTATTGTGTCATTTGATTTGTTTTATTGGCAGTAATTTGAGATTTGATCGATTTAATGGCAGGAAAGTTGTAATTTACTGACGTGTTAACAGTAATGCTAATATTCACTTGCTAGCTT
>NW_019525439.1:41948-43342 GCF_002814215.2 Seriola lalandi dorsalis
AGCTCCACATACACAAAGCAAGAGCTCAACTGAAGACATAAATGCCACAGAGTCAGATCTGGCCTCTAATCAAAGAACTTCAGAAAGGTAAGGAAGAAATAATGAACATGTGAAATTCCAAACCTCGTCTCACCTTCCACTGACATGAGAAGACGAGTGGACACGTGTGAATCAGTGACCACAGAAATCATCAGCGTTGCCTCCAGCAGAGCGATAGACTATGAAGGTGAGTTTAATGAGAGACAGTGAAGGCACCACCTTCATAAACTGCTCCACCAAAGTCCGTCTATGGATCTGCTGCCTCCCTGATCAGTTACAGCGAGTCCGACCACCGCTCCATGACTCCATCTACAGCAGCCAAGCGTGCGGAGGCTGCAGCTGAACTAGCAGTGAAGGAAGCAAATTATGAGATGCTGCAAGAGGAAGAAAGACATGAAGAATCAAAATGAGAGTTACGGTGGGAACACACTTCCTGGAAGAAAATGTCTCTGTCTCCACATGCAGCTGCTAAAATGGTTTTAAAAAATCTATATTTTTACACGTCTGTGACATATTCACATTCACAATAGACACTGACAACAAAGTAAAGGTGTCAGTTTTATGTAATGTTGCTGATATGATGTCATTATGACATCACCAGGTCTGTTTGAAGAATCGGCGAGATGCTGAATCTATAGATTACGTGACACGATTACACAAGATTGCATTAAGTGATCAGTGTTCTGGGGATCCATCTGAAAATAATTCTCTAATCAATTAATTATTAGGACTTAAAGATTGGTATTTTGGGGGCGTGTCTCTTTGATTGACATGCGTGGTCTGGAGTGATTGGCGAGCTGATGGGGGGGTTGTCATTGGGGGGTCAGTCACTGGAGAAGAGCTCGTTTCATACGAGCATCGCTTTGACTCAGTTGTGTTAAATTGCTGTTATTTTCTCTTTATCTTTTTGTGGAAGAGTAATTTTTCACGTTTCGCGTTATTTAGTTTTAATTAGTTTCCTGTTCAACATAATTACAGCTTGTTCTTCATTACTGACAGACTGATGCTGATATCCAGTTTATTTGGTAAGTAAATGATTATTTTTTAAAGGTCCAACAGTTTTAATGTGTATGATGCTTCCTTAAAGTTAGTGCATTATTTCCCTACGTGTTTTAACTAGAGAATGAGAGACAGTTAGCATCCCAATTAAAATCTAGCTAGCTAGGAAGTGTTTGCTATGCTAACCGTACCTGGTCCCACCGGGCTGGTAACCTGTGTTAACCACAGACTGTGGGGCTGTAAACCTGGTAAAAACATCAATTTAACCTCCGTTAACGATGTTTGTTTTGTGTTTCTGACACGTGACACAGTTTAAGTGACCTGTGTTAGTGTGATGTGCTGCATTAATGTAAGTT
>NW_019525439.1:43392-43806 GCF_002814215.2 Seriola lalandi dorsalis
CATTCAGACAGTGGAACAGGTTGATGCTTCTCTCTGCAGAGGGAGTCTCTTCAATCTTCTTCTTGATGTACTGAACTGTTTCCTGATTGGTCTGTGAGTCAATTCCTGTCTGTGACATCAGACCTCGTAGGAGAGTCTGATTGGTCTGCAGTGAAAGACCCAGGAGGAAGCGGAGGAACAAGTCCAGGTGTCCATTTGGACTCTGTAAGGCCTCGTCCACAGCTCTCTGGTAGAGCAGTGAATAGTTTCTAAACAGTTTAGACCACCAGGAGGTTGATTGTTCCCCTGATATCAGATTGAGTCCAGACTTGATGAAGGTCAGATGGACATGAAGAGCAGCCAGAAACTCCTGAACACTCAGATGGACGAAGCAGAACACCTTGTCCTGGTACAGGCCTCTCTCCTCTTTAAAGA
>NW_019525439.1:43856-44564 GCF_002814215.2 Seriola lalandi dorsalis
AGAAACACTAATATTAAATACATTAAATATTTTACCAAATTGACTCCCAGACCACCAGGAGTCACCCGCGGACAACACTTTGAGAAAGGTTGGTTTATAACAAACAGGTTTTACCTCTCCTCTCATTAAAGCCCAAAAGAAGAGAAAACATCAGGCCGTGTTATAAGGTGACGGACTGATGGTTGATGTTTGTGTCGTTCTCAGATTGTGAAGGAGTGCAACGAGGGGGTGCGAAAAATGAGTCGCACCGAGGAGCTGATCAGCATTGAGAAAACACTGGAGTTTAAATCCAAGGTAAACTGAGTCTTATCTTCTTGTTATTTCAACAGTAATGACGTCACACAGTTTGGGTCTCGGTGCCTGTCCCCAACTCGTAATATGAAGCCGATGTGGTCGTAACAAAGTGTGACGAGAGGGTCGACGCAGTGCGTGAGCAACGATCAGGCAATGCAATAATGGATCTGAGGATTAAGGGGATTTGGTTCAGGCTATATCTGTGTCCCAATTTAGAGACCACTGTCTTCAAGTATGGATTTCAGGACATGAGTCTGTCTTATTCCAAAGGTTTGAGACGTGTGGCTGAAACATGTGGCCGTCAATACTGATTCTTGTTAAAAGCTGCTACAAGGGTTTTTTTATATGGAAGCCGATATGCTGTTGTTGACAAGTTTATTATCTTTTCAATTAACTAACTTAGTATGAGAGTTG
>NW_019525439.1:44614-45161 GCF_002814215.2 Seriola lalandi dorsalis
TCACAGCAGCTCAGTCTAACTAATCTAGACTAGTGCAGGGGGCTGTTACTTCACTTAATCCAAGAGGTTAGTTGGTGTAAAAGTGCAGGAAGTCTGTTTTAAATCACAATATATTTTTCTGGGGAGGACCCTCAGACCCCCCCACCAATCATGTATCTTTCCAGACATTTTAAAGTATAACCAGGCGTCCATCTTAATGCATTCCTTCACAACAGAACAGTGACTCTGATAACCATGTACCAAATAACATCTATGATGATGTAAAACACTTAAACTTATGACCAAACTTCTGTCCAAGTGGGATGGGGCCCTTCACAAAGACAAAGGTTCCCCCTCCTCAGAAATCTCAATTCAACCTCCAACTATAGTTTATTACAGTACAACAGTTACTGTGGTCAAAATATATGAAACCAGAACTGTCCCACTTTTTAATTCATAGATAAAAACATTGGATATTTTGATGATTTATTAACCGCTGAAAAGGAAATATTTGCGGTTTTCATATCAGAAATCTGGTCACCCTATTTTACAGTGTTTCATAAAAAAA
>NW_019525439.1:45211-46233 GCF_002814215.2 Seriola lalandi dorsalis
GGCTACAAACAAAAGGACAGTGATCAGATTTTACCCTGCAGTAAAGACCTTCATTATTTCATAATTAAGCGCCTAGCTGCGGCGGGAACAAGGTATTGTGTCATTTGATTTGTTTTATTGGCAGTAATTTGAGATTTGATCGATTTAATGGCAGGAAAGTTGTAATTTACTGACGTGTTAACAGTAATGCTAATATTCACTTGCTAGCTTGAGTTATGTATTGACACTCTGGACCAGACGTCCCTGTTTCTGGACAGTCCCCGTGTTTAACTGTGGATTAAAAACAGACTGTAGAGACCGGAAGCTGGTAGAACAGACAGGCAGACGTCTCCAACCAGGAGTTAAATATGACCGGAGCGAGTTATTCAGACCATCGGGGGGAAAGTGAGGAATATCCGCTGTTACTGTGGCTCATTTATTTCGTGCTGCTCCTCTCGCGCTGTGCGCACGCAGACAGGTGTGTGAGTGGGTTACTATGGTTACGGTGACGCTTTGTGTCTGCCCCTGTGAAACTTTCTCATGATTCAGTAACTAGTTTTTAGGTCAGTATTCCTTTAGAAAATGAGGAATGTGATTGTGCCTCAATACTGAAATATAGTGATATAATTGAACATAATGAAACAAAGAGGAAGCCTCAGAGCCTCCATGTAGAAATATAATTATATATGTTAAACAGACTTTCTGGATAAAGTCTGAGCATCACAGCACAGTTTGTCTACAGTCCTTGATCTGAGATAATGTAGGTTAATGATCTGTTGAAGTTGTGATTATTGATTCCTGTATAACATTACAGCAGCAGCTAGTGGAGCTAAGCTGCTACTAGAACCTGTGAGTAAAATAAACAGGTGACATTAGATAGTTCTCATTAGGCCGCTTGTTTTTACTTTGTTACAGTTGTTA
The DNA here is from genome assembly GCF_002814215.2 of Seriola lalandi dorsalis. Taxonomy (NCBI): domain Eukaryota; kingdom Metazoa; phylum Chordata; class Actinopteri; order Carangiformes; family Carangidae; genus Seriola; species Seriola lalandi. The sequence continues at coordinate 46,112 of NW_019525439.1, forward strand.
GACTTTGAAGATGTGAGTGTTGAGAATAACAGTCCTCAGGTTTAACATCGTTTAACCAGGTTTAATCATCCAGGTCATACTGTGATGTGTTGTAAGACTATTTCATTCATATAAATTATTGG
>NW_019525439.1:46283-47283 GCF_002814215.2 Seriola lalandi dorsalis
CAAGTGGGATGGGGCCCTTCACAAAGACAAAGGCTCCCCCTCCTCAGAAATCTCAATTCAACCTCCAACTATAGTTTATTACAGTACAACAGTTACTGTGGTCAAAATATATGAAACCAGAACTGTCCCACTTTTTAATTCATAGATAAAAACATTGGATATTTTGATGATTTATTAACCGCTGAAAAGGAAATATTTGCGGTTTTCATATCAGAAATCTGGTCACCCTATTTTACAGTGTTTCATAAAAAAAGGGTTTAAAGAAAAGGAAAGTAAATTTATGTTAAAATCAGGATGACGGCTTCTGGAAACATCAGTAGCTTCACCTTGTCTGACTGGGGTTTGCTTCAGTAAAAGCTTCTCCCTCATTGATCCTGACGACCTGTTGCCTCCATGACAGGTCATGATGGAGGGTCATCACGACGCGCCTGCTGCTGCCACTGATACATCACATGCTGTCCACGTGGATTCATCAAGCAGCACAGACTCGATGCAAAGGTCCAGTTCAGTCAGATTCACTGACATTGATGCAGAACTGTGAGTATTGCTTTATTAATATACAGTCTATGGTGCTAACAACAAGCTGAGCAACAGATGATGAGTTTCTTAGACTGAAACAAAATATAATAAATAAATGAACTCTTTAAAATGAAGGACTTATTGTGGTATTTACATTAACAGTTACTTGAGAGTGCACATTAAAGCATCTGTGCTGGTTATTTTGTACTGATGTGCTGATATGCTACGTTCATGCTGTTCATGGCAAAGGTTGATCATATCTGCTAAAGAGATTTCTTATAACCAAATAATTTAATAAAGTAGTTGATGAGGTCAGAGTCAGATTGTGAGAGAGATTTTGAGGAGCAGATGGTTTACAGCATGAAATTCAAGATTGGCGGAGTGATCTCCACACAGCAGTAGATACAACTGAGAGACTGCACCAGGAGGAAACCATTGAAGTGAAACAACCAAGTCTGACTGATCTCCAAGGTAAATTTCA
>NW_019525439.1:47333-48232 GCF_002814215.2 Seriola lalandi dorsalis
GGAGGAGGAGGAGGAGGAGGAGGAGGAGGAAGAAGAGGAGAAGGAGACAGATGTTCTTTCCTTATTGTGACAGACATAGTAACCACTATTAGAGCAGATCAGACTCCAGGACTGATCGTTTCTTCCAAACCAACAGTCATCACTCTCTCCTTTCCTTCTGATTCCTCTGTAACTCACTGATATATAAACCACTCCTCTCCACTCGACCTCCCAGTAACAGCGACCAGTCAGACCAGTTGAACACAGCAGCTGAGGCCACTGGTCAAATCTGTCTGGATGATCAGGATATGACTGATCCTCCTCCACACGTGTCACCTCCCTGTTGTTGTCAGACAGTTTGATCCTTCTGTTCACTGTGTTTGTGTCGATTGTGAGTTCACAGGAATCTGATGGAGAGAACAAGACACAGCTGCAGTTATTGATCATGTGATCAGTTATTGACAGTTTGATGATGACTCCTGACATCAGTGATGTGACAGTTTGAAGTTGGTTGAATGTGCTGCTTTGTTTTCATCAATCACATTAAAAACACACTTACACTTCCTCAGACCTGGTCTCAACCATCGGACTCCACCAGGCTCCGCCCTGAAAGGAGGAGGGGGGTCAGACCAGCACGTTCTCTGTCAGCATGCACACATGGACATTACATGGCTCATACACAGACTGTTGGATTACTGTGTTCAGATGGAGGCTTGTATGTATGGATGTACATTGACCACAGAGGAAAAGGAGCTGGAGTCTTTATCTTGTAATGATCCAGAGCAGGAGGAGACATGGAGAAAATATTTCATCATGTGTTTTCTCCATTTGATATCAGTTCTGCTGTGAGACACACACTTTCAGTCTCTGACTCTCAAGCTGCACAAACAAATGTCACAGCAAATAAGATGAAGACACAA
>NW_019525439.1:48282-49050 GCF_002814215.2 Seriola lalandi dorsalis
TGAGTGTTTATAGGTGTGTAAAGTCCTAATAACTGTCTACAGTTTCCTGTGAAGGACTCTAATTACAGACATGAATTATCAGGGAAACAGAGACAGTGTCCAGCTGCTCCTCTTCTAATTCCTTCATTCAAATGAATCTCTGAGCTGATGGAACCTACAGAGTCACAGGACAAACATGCTGTGGTTTCATCTGTAATCATGTGTTTGATGTGCTGATCATGTGTTTTTAATCTACAACCTGCAGCTGGAAAGTCACCAGCAGCTACACCTGTCAGGTACATGAGCTGCAGTACAAGTACAAAGTAGCAGAACAAGGAAATACTCAAGTAAAGTACAAGTACCTCAAACTGAACTTGAGTAAATGTACTCAGTTACTTTGAAGCATCTGATCCTGAACATTGATCCATCAATGTGAAACAAATAGAGTCTCAGTAAAGCTCTGACAACAACATGACATGTTCAGTATTGATCAGTGATAGGGAGTAATAGTAAGTATTGATCAGTGATAGGGAGTATTAGTAAGTATTGATCAGTGACAGGGAGTAATAGTCAGTATTGATCAGTGATAGGGAGTAATAGTCAGTATTGATCAGTGATAGGGAGTATTAGTAAGTATTGATCAGACTAATAGGTATAAAGAAACCACACTACTTCGGTGTTAACTGTCTTTCTGAACATCATATAGAGCCTTAAAACCCCTGTCAGCCCCTCAGCCCGCCACACTGAGTCCACATCAGTCCTGTAGTGTAAATCTAATGACAGACCACT
>NW_019525439.1:49070-50130 GCF_002814215.2 Seriola lalandi dorsalis
CCATGGTTACTATTAAGGTCATGGCTTGTTTAGGTTCATGAAATGATGGGGGTTTGGGTTAAAATAAGTACTTCCTCAAATAGACAATCTTTGTTGTCATGGTTACAATAACGGCAACAAACATCATGGATAATAGAAACAACATGGGAATCGAACACACGGCTCTCCTGTGTCACATTCATCCATCCACCACCTTCTCCTGACGTGGACTTTGTCTCTCTTGATACTACGTCACCGACACTTTTCCCTTTGCTCCTGTCATGACTGTATGTCACAGTTAAGATTTACTGTCTCCTAAATACAACAACAGATCTCATAATGACAAGATCAAGATCAGGAGAGATTGAGGTGATTATTGATCATCAGTATTTTAGAAGACAGAGACATGATGGTGCGACCTGATTTATTTCTTTTATTTCCTCCTTGGTTGGAGACACTGGGACATTAATGTCTCTGAGCTGTGTAGATGGTTTTGTTATTGTTGGTGAGTTGTTATTAGTGTGTCAACACTGAACAGGTCTCTACAGTCTTACCACCCTAGCGCTGTGGTTTGGTGTTGTCTTGTGTTGATGCTCTCTCTCCTGCTCAGGTGTTGCCTCTCCTCCTGTGGAGCAGCTTAGGTTCATGCAGCTGCTCCCACTTACCAATTAGTGTTTCACCAAATTAAACGTTTTATTTTATTACTTTCTCCTCATTGAGGAACAAAAAAAATAGAAAAGTCTCTAGGATTGTTCTGATGGAGAGACTTGAAGTCAGAGCACATCTCTAGAGATCTGTCATTAGCTGTGACAGAAAATGTTTCACCTCTTCCTCCTCTATCAGACAGTGTCTGTCCTTACCTGAGAGTCTCCAGTGCACAGTGTGGACTCTCCAGTCCAGCAGACAACAGCTTCAATCCTGAATCCTGCAGGTTGTTGTTACTCAGGTCCAGGTGTCTCAGACTAGAGGACTGGCAGCTGAGGACTGAGGACAGAGCTTCACAGCTTCTCTCTGAGAGGTTACAGCCACTCAGACTGAAGAGATGATCATGAGGAATTAAAGAAGAAAGGAAGTTATTTTC
>NW_019525439.1:50180-50934 GCF_002814215.2 Seriola lalandi dorsalis
CTGAACCACCAGGAAGTGGATGTACATCTCCGTCAGGGTCTTGGGCAGCTCTCCTCCCTCTCTGGTTTTCAACACCTCCTCCAGAACTGTAGCAGTGATCCAGCAGAAGACTGGGATGTGGCACATGATGTGGAGGCTTCGTGATGTCTTGATGTGGGAGATGATGCAGCTGGCCTGCTCCTCCTCTCTGAACCTCTTCCTGAAGTACTCCTCCTTCTGTGGGTCAGTGAACCCTCTGACCTCTGTCACCATGTCAACACACTGAGGAGGGATCTGATTGGCTGCTGCAGGTCGTGTGGTTATCCAGAGGCGAGCAGAGGGAAGCAGCTTCCCCCTGATGAGGTTTGTCAGCAGCACGTCCACTGAGGTGGACACTGTAACATCAGTCAGGATCTCAGTGTTGTGGAAGTCCAGAGGAAGTCTACACTCATCCAGACCGTCAAAGATGAACACGACCTGGAACTGATCAAACCTGCAGATTCCTGCTTCTTTGGTTTCAGTAAAGAAGTGATGAACAAGTTCCACCAAGCTGAACTTTCTCTCTTTCAGCACATTCAGCTCTCTGAAGGTGAATGGAAATGTGAACTGTATGTGATGGTTGTCTTTGTCTTCAGCCCAGTCCAGAGTGAACTTCTGTGTTAAGACTGTTTTCCCAATGCCAGCCACTCCCTTTGTCATCACTCTTCTGATTGGTCCGTCTCTTCCAGGTGAGGCTTTAAAGATGTCTTCTTGTCTGATGGTTGTTTCTGGTCTG
>NW_019525439.1:50984-52477 GCF_002814215.2 Seriola lalandi dorsalis
GTGAACACAACTTGTGTTTGTTACAAGAAAACTCCACAGGACGCTTTAAGAATGAGGCTGTGCACAAGTTTTAACAGGTGGCACAGCAGCAGTGACTGGATGAAGGATTTCTAATAGAAATGATGTCATCACAGTGACAGGATGGATCAGGATCTCATGATAAATGACATTCTGTACTTTTCTACTCTTCAGACAGATCAGCTGTGACACAGATTCACTGTTGATCAGTCAAATCATGTGGAATAAAGCAGCCGTCCTCAGGATGAGTCCTGAGCTCCATCAAACCTGTCGGGACATTTTTATTTGACTTCAAGTCAAAGTCCAGAGGAAGCCAGAGAAACTGTAGAGCAGAGAGAAAGAGGCTCAGCTCAACATACATGGACTCAGAGAGGAAGTCTAGTGAAGCTACAGCTGCTGTATAGTTTTCATTAAGGAGCCACTTTGTGGCTTCATCTGATCTGGTGTCAGATTTGTTTCAGTCTGAAAACAGATGTTTCATGATACAAAACATCTGTAGAGATAAATAAGCTGAAATTCCTGCGTAGGTCACAAAACACAGCTGACAACAGCTGGTTTCATCACTGAGATCTCTTCTCCTAAATATGACACAGTGAATCATAATGAGACACTGAAGTCATCAGGAGGAAACTCCTCTGTTGTTGTTGAAGTCAAAGATCTTCTGTAGAGATCTGTCACAGAAGATGTTTCAGCTCTTCCTCCTCCATCAGACAGTGTGTGTATCTGCAGCAGGTCTCTACATACCTGAGAGTGTCCAGTCTCCAGTCTGGATCCTCCAGTCCAGCAGACAGCAGCTTCACTCCTGAGTCTCCTGGATGATTGTAGCTCAGGTCCAGCTCTCTCAGGTGGGAGGGGTTGGAGCGCAGAGCTGAGGCCAGAGAAGCACAGCCTTCCTCTGTGACCAGACATCCTGACAGACTGAACACACAAAACAACAAACAGGAACCCTCTGTCAACACTTGGTGCTCTGTTAAACTGCCATCAGATTAAAAGGTTGATGGATCCTGACCTGAGAGTCTCCAGTGTACAGAGTGGATTCTTGAGCCCAGCAGACATCTTCTTGACCCCTGAATCCTGCAGGTTGTTGTTACTCAGGTCCAGGTGTCTGAGACCAGAGGACTGGGAGCTGAGGACTGAGGACAGAGCTTCACAGCTTCTCTCTGAGAGGTTACAGCCACTCAGACTGAAGAGATGATCATGTGGAATTAAAGGAAAGGGAACTTATTTTGTTGAAAAGACATATTTTTATATAAATGATGAATAAATCAACTTTCTCTATACTTACACAGCTTTGTTGGAGGCTTTGACCACTGGCAGCAGCTTCAGAAGAGCCTCCTCTGAAGCAGAGTATTTCTTCAGGTCAAACACATCCAGATCTTCTTCTGAGGACAGTAAGATGAAGACCAGAGCTGACCATTGAGCAGGAGACAGTTCATCTGTGGAGAGACGTCCTGATCTCAGGGACTGTTGGATCT
>NW_019525439.1:52527-53742 GCF_002814215.2 Seriola lalandi dorsalis
ACACACACACACACACACTCAGGATAAATCCTGTAATTGCAATTCAATGCCAAATAACTGCAATATATCGTAAATGTAATGAATGTATCAACAACAATGGATCAGCATGATTGTAAAGTCTGTGTCTTTAAATACAGCATGTGTACAGTAATGCAAACAGTCGATGTTTAAAGTAATAATTACTAAATAATTATTTCATTTTGTAAGATGTAAATTATTGTTCATAAAAAAGTATTAATCAGAGATGTGTGTGACCTGCTGATTTTATTATTTGAATGTATGGAATTTACAAATTCATATGCACAGCTGTTCTTTTCACACTGGTTCAGTCTAGTATCAGCTGGTTACATCTAGTGTCAGCTGGTTCAGTCTAGTGTCAGCTGGTTCAGTCTAGTGCCAGTTGTATACCTCTAATGTCAGCTGGTTCAGTCTAGTGTCAGCTGGTTCAGTCTAGTGTCAGCTGGTTTCAGTCTAGTGTCAGCTGGTTTCAGTTTAGTGCCAGTTGTATACCTCTAGTGTCAGCTGGTACCAGCTGGTTTCAGTTTAGTATCAGCTGGTTACATCTAGTGTTAGCTGGTTCAGTCTAGTGTCAGCTGGTTTCAGTCTAGTGTCAGCTGGTTTCAGTCTAGTATCAGCTGGTTTCAGTTTAGTATCAGCTGGTTACATCTAGTGTCAGTTGGTTTCAGTCTAGTGTCAGCTGGTTTCAGTCTAGTGCCAGTCGTATACCTCTAGTGTCAGCTGGTTACATCTAGTGTCAGCTGGTTACATCTAGTATCAGCTGGTTCAGTCTAATATCAGCTGGTTACATCTAATATCAGCTGGTTACATCTAGTGTCAGCTGGTTACATCTAGTATCAGCTGGTTCAGTCTAATATCAGCTGGTTACATCTATCGTCAGCTGGTTTCAGTCTAGTATCAGCTGGTTATATCTAGTGTCAGCTGGTTTCAGTCTAGTATCAGCTGGTTACATCTAGTGTCAGCTGGTTTCAGTCTAGTATCAGCTGGTTACATCTAGTGTCAGCTGGTTTCAGTGTGATGCAGATCGTTTCAGTCTAGTATCAGCTGGTTTCATTGAAAGGCAGCTGGTTTCAGTGTGAGGCAGCTGGTTTCAGTGTAGAGTCAGAGATTACCAGAGATTTATGGTGCGTTCCTATTTGGCAGTAGGAATTTCCAAGATCTCAGTTGGAAAATTTAAACTGGGCCGCTCACTGAAAT
>NW_019525439.1:53792-54289 GCF_002814215.2 Seriola lalandi dorsalis
AACAACACGTCGTACAAACTAGTTCTTTTCTAGAATAACCTGAATCCTACTGTCAGTTACAGCTTACATCTGATCAGCTGATGGACGTCGTCCTTTAAAGTTAATGTTAAGACCCTTCGACAGGTCGCTCTTTAAAGACAGACAGCTGGGTTCAGGAGAGTCTGGTCTCTGCTGCTGGATCCTGAAACAGAAACAACTGATGAATGTGCATGTTGGATAAAAACTGATGAAAAATATGTTCAATCTTTTAATGAACAACAACTGACTTTTATTGTGAAACATCTTTCTGACAGTTTTAATTTCTGACCTTCCACCAACAGATTTTCTGAAATTAAGAGGTTGATCCATGGACCGGTCGCTCTTCATGGACACACAGCTGGATCCAGGTCCAGGTCCAGGTCCAGGTCCAGCAGAGTGTGGTGTGTCTCTAACCCTAACACACACAGAGCTTTGAGTGTGAATAATGATGGAGCAGTGATGTGAGTCATGGACAGTTA
>NW_019525439.1:54339-56785 GCF_002814215.2 Seriola lalandi dorsalis
GGACAGAGTTTTACCTCCACCTTCCAGTGAGGACGTTCACAACAGACAGAAACTCTTTGATTTCAGACGTGGTTCAACAACACGTCGTACAAACTAGTTCTTTTCTAGAATAACCTGAGTCTTACTGTCAGTTACAGCTTACATCTGATCAGCTGATGGACGTCGTCCTTTAAAGTCAATGAAAAAGTCCTTCGACCGGTCGCTGTTTAAAGACAGACAGCTGGGTTCAGGAGAGTCTGGTCTCTGCTGCTGGATCCTGAAACAGAAACAGAACTGATGAATGTGCATGTTGGATAAAAACTGATAGAAAATATGTTCAGTCTTTTAATAAACACAACAACTAACTTCACAAGTCTAATATCCTTCCCTGACATCACCTGTCATCCTATTAGCTACAACCAGGAAGTTATATCACCCCACCACTCTGGTCAGCAAAGCCCTTTCCCTCCAAGAACCACTGTGAGTTTAACAATTAACTTTCAAACATGATGTTATTTTATTTTAACATTATAGCAGATACTTGGTTCACATTTTATCATTGTATGGCTTATTAATGTTTATTTCTGTTACCCTGCAATAGATTCCTTTGATTAATGTCCTGAAGGTGAAGGAAGTACTGAGACAGATGATGCATAAATGAAGTAAGTTAAAGTAATGTCAGCTTGACTTTTATTTTTGTCATGTCTGACATTTAATCTGAAATGTAATTGTACTTTTTTTGTCTTAATGTATTTTGATATCTTCATGTTTAGAGAAATCATCCATCCATCAATTCACCCATCTACCCATCTTCCTAAGCATCTTCAAGTGTAACAAACAACATTGTTGGAATGGCTTCTGGATCCTGTTTTTAAATTTACTCTCCACATCAGGGCCCTTATTCACAAAGCATTTATAGGTTAAAAGTAGCTCCTAACTTGCCGATTTAAAAGAGACTCCTGTAATTAATGGGCGTGTACAGTATAACTTTAAGACTCCTAATTTTTTTTACTAAGAGTAATTCACCAAGCTACTTAGTGCTAAAAGTAGGATCCAAGTCTGGCAGAAGTTGGAAGTAGTGGAGAGCACATACAAGTCACTCAGACCAAATCTCAAAGAATCGTTAAAGGGCTGCTGTTTTGGAAACCTCAAACGATGCTGAATTATTTAAAAGATGCAATAACATCTCCAACCAACTGAAACAACACATTTAGTGCGGAAATTGAGTGTTTGGCAATGCTGCTACTTGGCAACACAGAAAATGCAACTTTATAATGTTGACAAGTTGGAGATCTCTGTAACTGATCTATTCACCAATCAATAAATGTCTCTGTAGATCCCACATCATAGGGCAATTATTACAATTTCCTTTAGATGTTCAACAACTACAGAGAAATAAAGCAGCGTCATCATCGGTCTACCTGGTGTGATCGGAGCCAGAGATGGAACGGATGGAAAAATGATTTCACCATCAGGAGAAGAGGAGGTATTTGTAAACAGGAAAAAAAGAATCGCACCATCAACACACAGGTTGTATTCGATGCTGCCTGTACAGACATTGTTATACAGTGTCCAGGATCAACACGATTCATGGAGTTTTAACTTTTAGTTAGTAAAAGTTGGTCTCAGAAGCTTTGTGAAGATGACTTAGGAGAAAACCTTTAGTTAGAAACTTTTAGTGTGACTTAGGAGAACTCTCAGTAATGAGATAAAATGCTTTGTGAATATGGGCCCAGATATTCAGTGAGCCAACACCTCCACTTTCATTGTTTCTTCACCCACCTCTCTCAGTGATTTGTCAGCTGTGTGCAGGTGATAAAGTAGGTGGAGTTTTAACTTCTCTCACCTCCTTCTCATTCTTCACACAAACTGTTTCTGTCACTTTTCATTTGAATAACTGAGGTCAACTCTATGAATGTGTTCCAGGAGAGACTGTGTGAACATGGAGAAGTTATCTCCATGTTTAAACCACATCACGTCTCCCCCCTCTCTATGACGGACAGAGTTTTACCTCCACCTTCCTGTGAGGACGTTCACAACAGACAGAAACTCTTTGATTTCAGACGTGGTCGAACAACACGTTGTACAAACTAGTTCTTTTCTAGAATAACCTGAGTCTTACTGTCAGTTACAGCTTACATCTGATCAGCTGATGGACGTCGTCCTTTAAAGTCAATGAAAAAGTCCTTTGACCGGTCGCTCTTTAAAGACAGACAGCTGGGTTCAGGAGAGTCTGGTCTCTGCTGCTGGATCCTGAAACAGAAACAGAACTGATGAATGAGCATGTTGGATAAAAACTTGTGATGCTGTTTTCTGCTTCAACACAACACACAGAGCTTTGAGTGTGAATAATGATGGAGCAGTGATCTGAGTGCTGAGCTCTGACATGGAGAAGAGTCATGGACAGTTAGAGATCCTCATCTCACCTCTGAGCTCTGGTCTTTCTCTCATGTTCCCCACACAGAGT
>NW_019525439.1:56835-58294 GCF_002814215.2 Seriola lalandi dorsalis
AATATCACAACATTCACTCATTTCACTGACACTGACAATTAAATCATATAAAAAGACTCTAGAGCTGCGACTGACACTTATTTTCTCCATCAATCGATTCTTCATTTGGTCGATAAAATGTCAGAAAATAGAGACAAATGATCCATTAAAGTTTCTCACAGTCTGAGGTGACGTCTTCAAATGTCTTGTTTTGTCAGAGCAACAATCAAAGACCCAAAAATATTCAGTTTTATAATCAAATGAAACAGAGAAAAGAAGGAAATCTTCATTTGTTTGAGGCTGAAAACAGAAAATTTCTTGATTTTTCTGCATAAAAATGTTGGTTGAACAAATGTTGCAGCTGTAAAAGATCCTTAATAACAATATTCATCATTATTTATATTATATTTAATAATTAATAATAGTGAGTGTTTATAGGTGTGTAAAGTCCTAATAACTGTCTACAGTTTCCTGTGAAGGACTCTAATTACAGACATGAATTATCAGGGAAACAGAGACAGTGTCCAGCTGCTCCTCTTCTAATTCCTTCATTCAAATGAATCTCTGAGCTGATGGAACCTACAGAGTCACAGGACAAACATGCTGTGGTTTCATCTGTAATCATGTGTTTGATGTGCTGATCATGTGTTTTTCATCTACAACCTGCAGCTGGAAAGTCACCAGCAGCTACACCTGTCAGGTACATGAGCTGCAGTACAAGTACAAAGTAGCAGAACAAGGAAATACTCAAGTAAAGTACAAGTACCTCAAACTGAACTTGAGTAAATGTACTCAGTTACTTTGAAGCATCTGATCCTGAACATTGATCCATCAATGTGAAATAAATAAAGTCTCAGTAAAGCTCTGACAACAACATGACATGTTCAGTATTGATCAGTGACAGGGAGTAATAGTCAGTATTGATCAGTGATAGGCAGTAATAGTCAGTATTGATCAGTGATAGGCAGTAATAGTCAGTACTGATCAGTGATAGGGAGTAATAGTCAGTATTGATCAGTGACAGGGAGTAATAGTCAGTATTGATCAGTGACAGGGAGTAATAGTAAGTATTGATCAGAGATAGGGAGTAATAGTCAGTATTGATCAGACTAATAAGTATAAAGAAACCACACTACTTCCGGTTGGAGAACCAGGAGCCTGTGACTCATGTGATGCGGTGTTAACTGTCTTTCTGAACATCATATAGAGCCTTAAAACCCCTGTCAGCCCCTCAGCCCGCCACACTGAGTCCACATCAGTGTGGCGGGCACAAGTGCCAGAGAATCACAAGGCTGCCTCTCATTTCCAAGTATTCTAAACAGAGACAGCAGACGTGGGCCACACAAACCACACACACGCACGCACACACACATGCGTACACACACACATACACACACATACACGCGCGCGCGCGCGCACACACACACATACATACACGCGCGCGCGCGCACACACTCACACTCACACACACACACACACA
>NW_019525439.1:58344-61310 GCF_002814215.2 Seriola lalandi dorsalis
GGGGGGGGGGTCACTTGTAGATTCACCATCTGTCATCATCGGCCCACAGGTTGGGAACCACTGGGCTACAGTTTGCCTGGAGCCCCAGAGTCCAGGATCGCCACTGGTTAGAGGGTTTACTATAGATGAACCAGTGTCTGCAGGACTAAAGTGGATTCCTTCAACAGACGGGTCCAGTATCCTACACAGAGACTGTCTCCAGGACACATGATGATCAGCTAAGACCAAGACTAGAAAGTGTCATGTCACCACATGACTCTTCAGGACTAACCACTAAGGTGACTGATGAGGAACAGATAGCTAAGAGAAGGGACACTGACAGTTCCAGTGGGTCCACATTAGGTCAGGACATCGGTCACACAGGACCATTAGACCACAGACCACCATCAACACAGTGTCAGGACCCATGTTGTTTGACTATGTGTTGTACAACACAGATGGTATTTTTATGCCTTTATTTGACACGGAAAGCGGGGAGAGACTGGAAATACAGGAGAGAGAGTCGGGGGAAGAGACCTGCAGTGAAGGCTCCGACTTGTTGGAAGTCGAACCGGGGACCTGGTCCTCAGGACTCACTTTGCCCATACGGTATGCGCCCTAACGAATCGACCATCGGGACGCCCTGAAAAGCTGATGATTTCTTAAGAAAATTTCTATTGCTAAGGAATATGTTGTCTGTTGTCAGATATAAAATAAATACCACTTGTTAACCTGGACGCATTTCCATGCTGCTGCCATGTGGTGATGAAACCCTTATTTTATGACATTTAAAATTAATGATAATGATTATAACTCTGAGACGTCAACAATTTGAATCATTTGCTTTATATTTTCAGATCCTGTCATTTTTAAAATCTTAGGCTAAACTTTAAAAACTCACTTTTAATCTTTTAACTCTTATAATTGTATGTGATGAATTGTGAAGGGATCATCTCCTCCTACTGGACACCGTCCACCGGGACAGACCTTCCAACCCTACTCCCCCCCGAGGGTCTAGTATTTAACCTCTGACTTGGACAGACGCAGCTCACTGCCCCGACATGAAGAGACTTTTGTGTCCCGCTGCCTGAAGGTGAGTGTGAGAGCACAGCTGTGTTTGAATATGCTTTGAGGAGCTTCCTAATAAATCATTTCGATTGAAGGATTTATTGCTAGTGTTAATCATCACTGGCATAAATACCAAAGAAGCTTGTGCTGATTTACCTCCAACAGAAGTTTCTATCTCAGCCTTAACATTTTTGCGGTGATGTTTACAGTAAGATTTGCAGAACTGTTTAGAGAGTGTATGACGATTTCAGCGTGAATTGAAACCGTGGAAACCAGCTGCAAAGAACATTGCAGCGAATGCAGAGGTGAATGTAACGTCCCTTTACGGGAGTCAGTCGAAACAAAGGAGGAGGGACACGACAGCTTAACGTATCACAGCAGTATCGCAGCACTGGACCTCGTCAGTTCTTTACTTTTACATTCCAGGTCCTCGTCAGTGAAGAAGCCGATCACAGTCGGATGGTGAAAGTGTTCTGAGGTTAGGAATTAGCTTTTTGAAACCGCAATTAAATTCTGTTTTACTCAAGCCTCGACTACGGTTTTAAGTTGTCCTCACCCTTCTCCATGCTACCCTTATAACAATTTATTAATTGGGCAAATTATTAAAAATTTACATTTTGCCAAATTAGCAAAGTAATCTTGGGGTAATTCCCATCTTAGCGCACATTTTATTTTAAAGGAAGAAATACTGACCTAAACTATGTTTCAGTCTCTCTCAGGACAGATGGAGCCAGTGCTCTGCTACGAGTCCAGAAACGTCTCATGTCAGAGGACCATCTACCCCTTGCCCATACGCATCACCCTCTACATGATTCTGGGCATCACAGTCATCCTGACAGTGTGTGGAAACCTTTTGGTCACTGTCTCAATCGCCTATTTCAAGCAACTCCACACTCCAACGAACTACCTGATTGCCTCTCTGGCTGTGTCTGACCTCCTTCTAGGAGTGTTGGTCATGTTTCCCGGTATGATTCAGTGTGTTGAGACTTGCTGGTATTTCGGTGACGTCTTCTGTAACGTCTACATGAGCTCTGATGTCATGTTGTGTACAGCATCAATTCTGAATCTGTCTTTTATATCACTTGACCGACACTACGCTGTTTGTCAGCCTCTGCTATACAGAAGAAAAGTAACTGTGAACGTTGTGTTGATCATGATTCTGCTCAGCTGGAGTGTTTCAGCTATCATAGGCTTTGGGATGATTTTTCTGAAGCTAAATATTTGGGGGGTGGAGGAGTTCTATTACAACCATGTCGCTTGTGAGGGAGGGTGTGTCTTGTTTCAGAGTGGACTGTCGAGTACAGTCTCATCAGTTCTTTCCTTTTACATTCCAGGAATAATAATGCTTGGCGTTTACCTGAAGATCTTCCTGGTGGCGCAGAGACAGCTGCGCAGCATACAGAACGCAGGAACATTGACCACGAGTCAGACTAAAGCCACTAAAACACTCGCTATCATAATGGGGGCGTTTCTTTCCTTCTGGACTCCTTTTTTTGTCTGTAACATCATTGATCCTTTCATCAGTTACTCAACACCACCAGCGGTGTTTGAAACACTTGTGTGGGTGGGCTACTTGAATTCCACTGTGAACCCTTTGATATACGCCTTCTTCTATAGCTGGTTCAGGAAGGCGTTGCGTTTATTCACCTCAGGTACAGTCTTTAAATCCGACATTTCAGAGACGACGCTTTTCACATAAACTGATGCAGAACAGAAGTCTCAGAGGCGGATTTTAATTCACAGACATAGTTTTTGAAAAATGTGCCATTTCCCATCACTTGATGTGTTAAGGGGTCAGTGGTAAAGAGCAACGTTCAGGGGGTCCAGGAGTATCAGTACTTTTGGTCAGCTTTTGGGGTTGATCTGAGGGAGGACAGCCTGCCCCCCCCCCCCCAGTGAAAGGAGCTAAGCTATGCTGT
>NW_019525439.1:61360-62638 GCF_002814215.2 Seriola lalandi dorsalis
TGTTCAATGCTTTATGACTTTAACGTGTCTCCCAGCAGGTTCATCAGTTTTCAGTTTTAGTTTTTGTGATGTCAGTATTTAAAGCTCGTGTCTCACATTGATTAATGTGTTTTCTGAATTTCCTTGTGTTTTGTCTATTTGCATGTGTTTTCATAAGGTGCAGTTAATTGATCTCTCAGGGCCACCGTAAAATTCAGATCAGAAACTTATGTACAGAAACATTAAGAACATGTTCAGCTGTAGTTTGACTTTGTTTAGAGACACAAACGTTTAGAAACAACCAAACATTAGATGGTTTAATTAAAAAGAGTTTCTGGAGAGTAGATCGTTTTGACATTTTTATGGTTATTTTTCCTTCAGTTAAACCGATAACACTTCCTGTAAGCTTTTATTTTTGTTGTTCGTTCGTAATAGTATGGGTGTTTTATTTTGAAGGGCTTCCGGTAGTTATGTCGTTATTTCGGCGATTTTACTTTCGCGGGCTACAAACAAAAGGACAGTGATCAGATTTTACCCTGCAGTAAAGACCTTCATTATTTCATAATTAAGCGCCTAGCTGCGGCGGGAACAAGGTATTGTGTCATTTGATTTGTTTTATTTGAAGTAATTTGAGATTTGATCGATTTAATGGCAGGAAAGTTGTAATTTACTGACGTGTTAACAGTAATGCTAATATTCACTTGCTAGCTTAAGTTATGTATTGACACTATGGACCAGACGTCCCTGTTTCTGGGGACAGTCCCCGTGTTTAATGTGAATTAAAAACAGACTGTAGAGACCGGAAGCTGGTAGAACAGACAGGCAGACGTCTCCAACCAGGAGTTAAATATGACCGGAGCGAGTTATTCAGACCATCGGGGGGAAAGTGAGGAATATCCGCTGTTACTGTGGCTTATTTATTTCGTGCTGCTCCTCTCGCGCTGTGCGCACGCAGACAGGTGTGTGAGTGGGTTACTATGGTTACGGTGACGCTTTGTGTCTCTGCCCCTGTGAAACTTTCTCATGATTCAGTAACTAGTTTTTAGGTCAGTATTCCTTTAGAAAAGCATGAATGTGATTGTGCCTCAACACTGAAATATAGTGATATAATTGAACATAATGAAACAAAGAGGAAGCCTCAGAGCCTCCATGTAGAAATATAATTATATATGTTAAACAGACTTTCTGGATAAAGTCTGAGCAGCACAGCACAGTTTGTCTACAGTCCTTGATCTGAGATAATGTAGGTTAATGATCTGCTGTTGAAGTTGTGATTATTGATTCCTGTATAACATTACA
>NW_019525439.1:62688-68559 GCF_002814215.2 Seriola lalandi dorsalis
CAGCGTGAGAACTGTGCTGTGTTACTCCTTGCTGTGTGAAGGAGGGTGCTACGTCATCTAACTGACCCTGCACTTCTTGTTCTCTGAACTTAGTTTAGAGATCTACGTGTTATGTTGTGAAAACCTGGTTGTTTAGTTCATTAGAAACTAAAAAAACATCTTTAATTACTTTTTGTATTTTAGTTTGTTAAACAAAAGTCCTTGTTTTTTTTACACGATGTTCTGGCTCTTGTTTCTTTTTTCCTCTCAGGAAACATTTTATTTCATTTTATTCTTCATTGAGGAACATAAGAAAATAAAAAGTCTCTGGGATTGTTCTGGTGAAGTGACTTGAAGTCAGAGCACGTCTCTAGAGATCTGTCATCAGCTGTGACAGGAAATGTTTCACCTCTTCCTCCTCTATCAGACAGCGTCTGTCCTTACCTGAGAGTTTCCAGTGTACAGTGTGGACTCTTCAGTCCGGCAGACAAAACCTTCACTCCTGAGTCCTGCAGGTTGTTGTTACTCAGGTCCAGGTGTCTCAGACTAGAGGACTGGGAGCTGAGGACTGAGGACAGAGCTTCACAGCTTCTCTCTGAGAGGTTACAGCCACTCAGACTGAAGAGGAATTTAAGGAAAAACACTCAAATATTCAATATTTAAAGTAAATAACAGGTCAGAGTTATGAATACAAAAAAGCTAAACACTAACCTGAGAGTCTCCAGTGTACAGTGTGGACTCTTCAGTCCAGCAGACAACATCTTGAACCCTGAATCCTTCAGGTCGTTGTTATTCAGGTCCAGGTGTCTCAGACTAGAGGACTGGGAGCTGAGGACTGAGGACAGAGCTTCACAGCTTCTCTCTGAGAGGTTACAGCCACTCAGTCTGAAGAGATGATCATGAGGAATTAAATGAAAAGAGAATTTATTTTTATATATATATTTTTCTTATATAATGATGAATAAATCAACTCTCTCTACACTTACAGAGCTTTGTTGGAGAGATGTGTATAAGAGACAGGTGTTGGCTGCATTTTGGGTCCAGCCTTACTCGCATAGTGACAGATCGTGACACAAATTGGATATATTGACATACACTGAATTTCAATATATGAAATATATTTGCATATAAAGCAAATATTAGGTATAAAAACTAGAAATTGGAAAAACTTCATATATTGACATATATGTCTAGCACATACAAATATGTATGTTTATGTATGTATGTGTATATTGTAGACACATGTTAAATGTATATCCATCCCAAAGCCTGTCAGTATATGTTGATATTATAAACAGTGGGGTCCAAAAGTCTGAGACAATTTTCCAGAATGTGAAGTGCAACAAAATTTAAATTAATAAGAAAATAATAATACAAATATATAATATAGAATTTTTATATTTAAATTGTTTTAATAAACTTGCAAAAAAAAAAATTAACATAAATGATCTTGCACTTATATAGCACTTTCGTAGTCTTACTGACCAATCAAAGCACTTTACAATACTTGCCAAAAGCCAAAATTCACAAATCACACGCTGATGGAACAGCCATCAAGGGCAATACAGGGTTCAGTATCTTGCCAAAGGATACAACACCATGCGGCCTGGAGGAGCTGAGGATCGAACCACCGACCTTCTAATTAGTGGATGACTTGCTCTACCTCCTGAGCCACAGCCGCCTCGTATAATGATGCCTGAATATTATATGATGCTACATGTTATAACATATAAAAACTCATAGATATTTCACTATATTTACAATGAGTATTTCATATATATTATAAACTTATATCTTCATATATTCAGGAGATGTGCTAAAAATATATCCCCATCATCATTCTTGATATAGGGATATTACATTTCTGTGTGGGCACTTACACAAAGTTGTCAGTTTTTCAAATGACACAGCTTGTTCATCAGTTCAGCTGATTGTATCATCTGCTATGATGATTTTCTGCTGAAAAACAACTGCATAAAACGATCTATCTAGTTAGCGAACTTATCTTTTTATTTGTTTTTCTGTTGAATCGTATTTAAAGTTAAAGGAAGTCCACTGAAAAGACAAAAGACAGATTTGTGGTTTCCAATGTCAATGACTAATTGTGTTAAATAATCGAGATTATGATTTTTATATATCATCTACTCCTGGCACCTTGACTTCCTCAGCGACCTCTGACAAGGATATGGGAAAGTCTTTCCCCAAGTCTTAACACTCTGCCCCCTCCTTGGAGGACACGTTGGTTGGACATATTCCAGTCCAAGTTAGCAGTTCTCCCCTGCTGGGGAGCGTGGGCTTCACCCTGCTTCATCTTCCTGAGATGCTGCATGGTTTGCCAGAACTTCCTTGAGGTCAACCAAAAGTCCTTATCCATGGCCTCCCCAAACTCGTTCCAAACACAGATTTTAGCATTCAGGACCACCGTAGCCACGGTGACTTTGGCCTGCTGGTCCCTGTCTGATGCTTCAGGAGACACCTGAGCCAGGCCTTCTACAGCTTGACAGTTTCCACAATGGAAGCTTTGAACATGGCCCATTCAGAACAGGGTATTTGTTATGGCTAATCCATAGCACAGAAGTCCAACAACAAAGCACCACTCGAGTTTAGATCAGACAGACTGTTCCTCGCAATTACCCCCCCTCAAGGTTTCTCCATCATTGCCTACATCAGGATTGAATTCCCCCAAAAGAACTTTAGAGTCCCCAGGTGGTGCCTCTTGCAGAAGCACAGAGACTCCAAGAAGGTCAAATACTCTGACCTGATAACAGTCAAAGCCTTACCCATAGCAACTTCAAGCCGCATTGAGGCAACCCTCTTGTTCTCTGGGGAAAATCCCAACAGGGTGGTGCTCAGCCAGTATCCTCACACCTGCCCTGTGCCTCTCACCATGGGCAACTCCGAAAGAGGAGTCCAGCCCCTTTTCAGAAGTTTGGTTTCAGAGCCAGTGCTCCCGCAACTCCATCCCTGCAGGTGGTGGGCCCACAAAGAGGTGGTCCCATGTAATTTCAGCAGGCTGTGCCCAATCGGGCCCCTTGGCCCTGGCTTCCCTTATCAGGGTGATGTGATGCAGTT
The DNA here is from genome assembly GCF_002814215.2 of Seriola lalandi dorsalis. NCBI lineage: Eukaryota > Metazoa > Chordata > Actinopteri > Carangiformes > Carangidae > Seriola > Seriola lalandi. The sequence goes on from NW_019525439.1 coordinate 65,740, forward strand.
TAGTTTCAAAGATGGCTGATCATCAGTCATTGCTGCTACCTACGACATTGTGAGATAACATACCTGTGATTGGCAGAAAGTGAGAGGGACAGGCTGTAGTTGTTCCTGCTAGTTTGAGGAGTGGTAACTAGTCTACAGCGGGAGTTGGTGAAGTCAATTGGTAGCGTTGAGATTACACTGTAAAACCAGTTTTTTGTTTTTTTTTGTTGGCTGTGGCCCACAGTGTTCAGTCAACGAACGAAGAGCTGGTGAAACAGGCTAACAACCCACAGGTTCATTACTGAGGGAAGATACTATATGTTATTGTTATCACCATAGTTTTCACCCTCCACCTTTCAAAAACGTAATGCAGAAACATTTACTCAGAGTACAGTTTAACTGCTTGTAGTTAGTTTTAGTTTTACTTCTACTTGAGTAACAATTTTCCAGAACTCCTTCCACCCCTGGTGGTGCAACACATGAATCACTCTCATTCATTAATTTCATTTTTTTGTATTTAATTTACTATTACTGTAGTAAAACCACATTACGGTTGTCTATGACTTCACCAGAGAAAAAACTTCCCCCTCAAAGTTTGAAGTAGTTCTGATTGGCTGGCAGAGTGAGGTATATTTGTAGGTGGAGCCTCTGCTGCGTCTTTTCTTACAAGACTGAGATCACCAGTGTGTGTCTCGCCCTCAGCACACACCTCTGCTGCAGTTGTGGTATCTATCTCTCTCTGCTGTGGTTTTGTCATCTGTCTTTGGGTTTATGATGAGTGACCTGTCTCAGGACCAGTACTGTTTTCCAGGCTCTAATGCCTCATGTGTTATGGCTCAGTTCAGCGTGGGGACCAGGATTAGCCTCTATTTGTTGTTTGCTTCAGGCATACTGGTCACCATTTTAGGAAACGGTGTTGTCATTGTGTCAATAGGTCATTTTAAGCAGCTGCAGAATCCCACCAATGTGCTTGTTTTATCTCTTGCTCTTGCCGACCTTCTTGTGGGAGTTATTGTGATGCCCTTCAGCGCCATTCGGACCGTTCATGGCTGCTGGTTCTACGGTGATGACTTCTGTCAGTTGCATTCTAGTTTTGACATGTTTCTTACCACTGTATCTATCTTCCACCTGGTCTGCATTGCTGTAGACAGACAACAAGCAATATGCAATCCTTTGCATTATTCCAGGAAAATCACAATGTCAGTGGCCTGTATTATGGTCTATGTGAGCTGGGCACTGGCTGCTCTCTTTTCCTATGGACTACTTTACTCGAAGGCCAACGTAGCAGGATTAGAGGAGTATATGGTGTCAATAAACTGCTTTGGTAGTTGTTACCTTCTCTTTAACCCCCTTTGGGGAATCCTGGACAGTATTATTGTCTTCTTCTTCCCCTGTACTGTAATGATTTGTCTTTACACTAAAATATTTATTGTGGCCAAAGAGCACGTAAGAAAGATCGGAGATATGAGCCACTGTTCCAGTGACAGAGGAAAAGGTGGGTTGGTTAAACAGTCTGAGCACAAAGCTGCGAAGACTCTGGCTATTGTGCTCGGTGCATTCATCTTATGTTGGATGCCCTTTTTTATTAACTCTATAATAGATGCCTACACTGGCTTCATCACACCTGCTGCCGTCTTTGAGGCATTTGTTTGGTTGGGTTACTTCAATTCAACCTTGAACCCAGTTATTTATGCCTTTTTTTATCCTTGGTTTAAGAAATGTTTTTATCTCATTGTCAGTCTGAAAATTTTTGACCCCCATTCTTCAACTGTAAAGGTGAATATACGGACACATTGATGACAGTACTGTCTCTATATTTGCATTAAGAGCAGGTTTAAATGCATCTGTTGTTTTTATGGTGATTTTTTAGTCAGAGTTTTGAGGATGAGAGTTTCTGTTTCCCCCTAACATCTTTTTTTTTACTGCCACTGATCTCTGTAGCATTAGCACAAGTGCTACATGTTCATTATTATTATCTTTATTTAGCTTTTGGTGATGTTGAATAGCTACACTATCAAAGATGAAATGTTTTAATGTTCTTAAGCATTTTATTTGATTTTACTATTAAATTTAATGTTATTACAGTATAATAATTACATGATGGATTTCATTGTTTTTATGACATCATATATATTTACTAGTGGAGTTACTATGAACAGCTGCTTTCAATTGTTATAATTTGCTGCTGTTGAACCTTCAGTAAAATAATCTGATAAAACAATGATATCAAATCATCCTACACTCAGTCAGTCTAATACAACAGTCCTGCAACAAACCCTCCTCCATGAAGGTTTAATGTTCAGTTTGTGTTGAATCTGTTTCATGATTATTGTGGAGGCTGCAGTTTGTGTTGCTGCTGAAGTGTTTAGTTATTTTGTCCTCCCTGTTTATATCAATGGCAGTAGGTTAATAACAGAAACTCTTCTCTGTAGAATGTGAAACAGTTCAACTCTAAAACAGTGTCAATAGAAACTGAACATTAGATCCTTCATGAAGGAGGATTTACTGCAGCACTGTGGAGTCAGACTGTTTAGTTTCAGCTTGGTGTTCCTAATAAACTGAGTGTATGGTGTGCACACGATTTGCACAGTTAATTAATGAATTACTCGAAATTGAATTAAAAAGGTAAAAGAAATACAGAAAGAAATGTTGGTATCTGCTGACACCAACCTGATACCGTCTGTTTCCCTCTGTTCAACATCTCAGCTGTTAATAAAACATTTGTCTGGATGCTCTTTGCTTAAACCAGCTGTCTAAAAATATCATGCTCAAACTGTGAAATGAAGATTGTACTTCCCTAAAGGCAGAAATAACTGACCCACAACACGACTCATTCATGCA
>NW_019525439.1:68609-69296 GCF_002814215.2 Seriola lalandi dorsalis
AATATCACAACATTCACTCATTTCACTGACACTGACAATTAAATCATATAAAAAGACTCTAGAGCTGCGACTGACACTTATTTTCTCCATCAATCGATTCTTCATTTGGTCGATAAAATGTCAGAAAATAGAGACAAATGATCCATTAAAGTTTCTCACAGTCTGAGGTGACGTCTTCAAATGTCTTGTTTTGTCAGAGCAACAATCAAAGATCCAAAAATATTCAGTTTAAAATCAAATGAAACAGAGAAAAGAAGGAAATCTTCATTTGTTTGAGGCTGAAAACAGAAAATTTCTTGATTTTTCTGCATGAAAATGTTGGTTGAACAAATGTTGCAGCTGTAAAAGATCCTTAATAACAATATTCATCATTATTTATATCATATTTAATAATTAATAATATTGAGTGTTTATGGGTGTGTAAAGTCCTAATAACTGTCTACAGTTTCCTGTGAAGGACTCTAATTACAGACATGAATTATCAGGGAAACAGAGACAGTGTCCAGCTGCTCCTCTTCTAATTCCTTCATTCAAATGAATCTCTGAGCTGATGGAACCTACAGAGTCACAGGACAAACATGCTGTGGTTTCATCTGTAATCATGTGTTTGATGAGCTGATCATGTGTTTTTCATCTACAACCTGCAGCTGGAAAGTCACCAGCAGCTACACCTGTCAGGTACATGAG
>NW_019525439.1:69346-69969 GCF_002814215.2 Seriola lalandi dorsalis
CAGTGGATTAAAGAGCTGTTTCTGTGGCTGGAAACACATGCTGATGAGAGCAAACCAAAACATTGAACCTGTGGGCTGTAAAACCAAAACAATGAGCTGAAAGATGCTAAAACACTGCATAGTACTGAGGGGAACTGCAGAGTCCAGAGATAATTCTCTGTGGGTTTGGCATTACGAGCGACCTCTTTCACATTACGCATTGTCATATGCTAATATGAAAATATGGATTATGGCAGCTTTAAAGAAAAATAAAGTACATCATCAATAACGTTTAGTAAGACAGGGGGGTCATTTCAAGCCCTGGGTCCAACAGTTTATGTACTATGAAACACTTCATGACTTTATAAATATATTTGACCAGACTTGACGAAAGAACAGAGACGGAGGAAAACTGATGTGTGTGGGATTAGAAAGACACGAGCTGGAGAGGAGGAAAAGAACGGAGGATGGAGTGAACAAGTGCCAGAGAATCACAAGGCTGCCTCTCATTTCCAAGTATTCTAAACAGAGACAGCAGACGTGGGCCACACAAACCACACACACGCACGCACACACACATGCGTACACACACACATACACGCGCGCGCACACACATACACACGCGCGCGCGCGCGCACACACTC
>NW_019525439.1:70019-70733 GCF_002814215.2 Seriola lalandi dorsalis
TGTGATTGATCAAACTCTTCTTCTCTTACTCAGTAGACGAGACGCTGCTGCCCCCTGCTGTTAGACTTGAGTACTACACGTCACAATCAAAGTCAGAGGTATCAACAGCTTACTGTGTATTTTACAGCAACAAATCGTATCAAAGTACTTTGATGTCAAAATGCGTACCTGCTACGTAGAAAGCGCAAAGGTTGGAAGGTCTCACTGAAAGACAGTTTTAGAAGTTTCCCTCAGAGCCTTTGAGTTTTCACTTTGGTTGTTGGACTTCAAACTTCAGGAGGATCGAACCCATGACTGTGAGACACCTGAAGAGTCCTCTAACACCAGACACACTGGAGACATCATTTCTAAAAGCTTCTCAGTCTTTCCTCTGGGTGTTGGACTTTCTGACGTGATCAGGATCAAACACACAATCTCTAAATGTCTCACCACTTTGAGACTGACAGATTTTGAGTTTTCACTTCTAGTGTTGGACGTCAAACTTCATTGAGTCACTGAGGATTAAAACACATGACCTCAAAACCTTTGACAAATCTTCCAGCAGCTGGAGAGACTGGGACAGAAACAACAACCACTTCTTCTCTTGGAGAATTTCAGTCTTTCCTCTGGACATTGGTTTTCAAAGTTAAATCTCTGTCTCGGGATTGAACCAACAACCTCCAAACTTGTAGAGAGTCATCGACCACCTGGAGCCTCTTGGACAAAGACACTGTA
>NW_019525439.1:70783-74979 GCF_002814215.2 Seriola lalandi dorsalis
ACAGTGGACCACAGAACAGGAGACATGGCATCTTGAGGCTCTCACAGCTGAGACTCTTGGTTATTACACCTGATGTGAAGTCAACGGCCCTGAAACTAATATCTACGCTCTAAAGGTTCTTCTCACATGTGACCTCTGGGGTTGAACTTTATATAAAACACAGGAATAAAACTAAACATCAGAATGAATATTATTCCAGTATGAAAACATAACTGCAGTGTAAACTAAAATTTTGGACTTCAAACTTCATTGAGTCACTGAGGATTAAAACACATGACCTCAAAACCTTTGACAAGTCGTCCAGCAGCTGGAGAGACTGGGACAGAAACAAGAACCACTTCTTCTCTTGGAGAATTTCAGTCTTTCCTCTGGACATTGGCTTTCAAAGTTAAATCTCTGTCTCGGGATTTAACCAACAACCTTCAAACTTGTAGAGAGTCATCGACCACCTGGAGCCTCTTGGACAAAGACACTGTAAATCTCATTTCTTACAACTTTTCAGTCTTTCCTCTGGACATAAACCTTCATCACTGAGAGCCTCACGACCATTTCACTGACTGTCTTTGTCTTTTCTCAGACCTTTAAAACAAACTGTGAAAACATTTTAGTTTGAACTGAATCAGCTCAGTCGTCCTCAGATTCACAGAGACACTGATACTCACACTGATGCTTTTATTGTGAAAAGACAAGAAAATCAAAGTCTTACAAAAGTAAAAATCAACAACAGTTTTATCCTGTGATAATCTTAGTTTCCATCTTTAAAGGAAGAGGAAGAAGTTTACAAGAATCATTTACAAGAGTTTAAAAATAAACTGATTTAATTCATGAATCTGAAAAGGTGAGTGAGTGAAAGAGACAGACATGTAGAGACTGAACTATCTGTTCAACAGTGAGTTTCTCTGACAGGAGGAGACTCTCTCTGCTTCACTCAACACAGAGACACTGAGGAACCAGACCAGAACCTAAACCCAGGATACAGAGGTTCAGTGAAGGTGGTGTTGAAGGTTTGGAGGTGGATCAGTGAGTTAGAGGAGACTCTGTAGAAGGACAGAGAGCCAGCAGGACAGTCCACATACACTGCTACTCTGTCAGAGGAGGAGGAGGAGGAGGAGGAGATAGATGTCACTCTGTCATTGTGCCAGACATAGTAACCATCTATTAGAGCAGATCAGACTCCAGGACTGATCGTTCCTTCCAAACCAACAGTCTTTACTGTTTCCTTTCCTGCTGATTCCTCTGTAACTCACTGATATATTAACCCCTCCTCTCCACTCGACCTCCCAGTAACAGCGACCAGTCAGACCAGTTGAACACAGCAGCTGAGGCAACTGGTCAAATCTGTCTGGATGATCAGGATATGACTGATCCTCCTCAACACACATCACCTTCCTGTTGTTGTCAGACAGTTTGATCTCTCTGTTCACTGTGTTTGTGTCGAGTGTGAGTTCACAGGAATCTGATGGAGAGAACAAGACACAGCTGCAGTTATTGATCATGTGATCAGTTATTGACAGTTTGATGAAGACTCCTGACATCAGTGATGTGACAGTTTGAAGATGGTTGAATGTGCTGCTTTGTTTTCATCAATCACATTAAAAACACACTTACACTTCCTCAGACCTGGTCTCAACCATCGGACTCCACCAGGCTCCACCCTGAAAGGAGGAGGGGGGTCAGACCAGCACGTTCTCTGTCAGCATGCACACATGGACATTACATGGCTCATACACAGACTGTCTGATTACTGTGTTCAGATGGAGGCTTGTATGTATGGATGTACATTGACCACAGAGGAAAAGGAGCTGGAGTCTTTATCTTGTAATGATCCAGAGCAGGAGGAGACATGGAGAAAATATTTCATCATGTGTTTTCTCCATTTGATATCAGTTCTGCTGTGAGACACACACTTTCAGTCTCTGACTCTCAAGCTGCACAAACAAATGTCACAGCAAATAAGATGAAGACACAAAGTGGAGCTAACCAGCGAGGATATCCCACAATGCACCAACAAAGGCAGAGAAGAAGAAGACTGCAGCTGTGAACAACTAATGATTGAAATGTTTCATGAGAAAGGAAACACACTCAACACATTAGTGACATCAGAAGATCCTAATGATGAGTAATATCAAGAACCCGAGTACCCGGCCCGGAGGGACACCGGGGCCCCGCCCTGGAGCCAGGCCTGTGGTTGGGGCCCGTGGACGAGCGTCTGGTGGCCGGGCCTTGGCCCATGGGGCCCAGCCGGGCCCAGCCCGAACCGGCTACATGGGTTCGTCTCCCAGTGGACTCACCACCTGCAGGAAGAGTCAGCGGGATCCGGTGCAGTGTGGATTGGGCAGCAGACCAAGGCGGGGGCCTTGGCGGTCCGATCCTCGATTACGGAAACTGGTTTTTGGAACATGGAACGTCACCTCTCTGGCGGGGAAGGAGCGGGAGCTTGTGGAAGAGATTGAGCGATACCGGCTAGATATAGTCGGCCTCACCTCGACACAGAGCGTCGGCTCCGGAACCCAAGTCCTTGAGAGGGGCTGGTTTCTCCTCTTTGCTGGAGTTGCTCCAGGTGAGAGGCGGAGGGCCGGGGTAGGCTTTTTGGTGTCCCCCAGGCTCTCTGCCTGTATGTTGGAGTTTACCCTGGTGGACGAAAGGGTTGCGTCCCTGTGCCTTCGGGTCGGGGATCGGGTTCTGACTGTTGTCGGTGCCTATGCACCGAACAGCAGTTCAGACTACCCGCCTTTTTTGGAGTCCTTGGGACGTGTGCTGGAAAGTGCCCCGAAAGGGGACTCCATTGTCCTACTGGGAGACTTCAACGCTCACGTGGGCAATGACAGCGTGACCTGGAAGGGTGTGGTGGGGAGGAACAGCCTGCCCGATCTGAACCCGAGCGGCGTTCAGTTATTGGACTTCTGTGCTAGACACAGTTTGGCCATAACTAACACCATGTTCAAACATAAGGATGTCCACAGGTGCACGTGGCACCAGGACACCCTAGGTCGCCGGTCAATGATCGACTTTGTAGTCGTATCATCAGACCTGCGGCCGTATTTTTTGGACACTCGGGTGAAGAGAGGAGCAGAGTTATCAACCGACCACCACCTGGTGATGAGTTGGATCAGATGGCGGGGGAAGACGCCGCGCAGACCTGGCAGGCCCAAACGGGTTGTGAGGGTCTGCTGGGAACGCCTGGCGGAAGAACCCGTCAAGATGATTTTCAACGCACACCTCCGGCAGAGCTTCGATCGCGTCCCGAGGGCGGTGGGGGACATTGGACTTGTTCCGCTCTGCTATTGTTGAGGCGGCTGTTGCAAGCTGCGGCCGCAAGGTAGCTGGGGCCAGTCGTGGCGGTAACCCCCGTACCCGCTGGTGGACACCAGGAGTGGGGGAAGCCGTCAGGCTGAAGAAAGAGGCCTACAGGGCGTGGTTGGCCTGTGGGTCTCCGAAATCAGCTGACTGGTACCGGCGGGCCAAGCGGAGTGCAGCCGAGGCAGTTGCTGAGGCAAAAACTCGGGCGTGGGAGGAGTTCGGTGAGACAATGGAAGAAGACTATCGTTCAGCTCCAAAAAGGTTCTGGCAAACCGTCCGGCGCCTCAGGGGAGGAAGGCGGCAACTCGCTCACACTGTTTACAGTGGGGGTGGGGAACTGCTGACGTCAACTGAGGATATAGTTGGACGGTGGAAGGAATACTTTGAGGAGCTCCTCAATCCCACCAACACGTATTCTGTGGAGGAAACAGAGCCAAGAGACCTGGGGATGGATGGTCTAATCTCCGGGGCAGAAGTCGCCGAGGTAGTGAAACAACTGCGCGGTGGCAGAGCCCCGGGGGTAGATGAGATCCGCCCTGGGTATCTCAAGGCTCTGGATGTTGTAGGACTGTCTTGGTTGACACGCCTCTGCAACATTGCGTGGACATCGGGGGCAGTGCCTCTGGAGTGGCATCTTTAAGAAGGGTGACCAGAGGGTGTGTTCCAACTACCGGGGAATTACACTCCTCAGCCTCCCTGGTAAGGTCTATGCCAGGGTACTGGAAAAGAGGGTCCGGTCGATAGTTGAACCTCAGATCGAGGAGGAGCAATGTGGTTTTCGTCCTGGGCGTGGAACTGTGGACCAGCTCTTTACCCTCGCTAAGGTGCTGGAGGGAGCATGGGAGTTTGCCAATCCAGTCCACATGTGTTTTGTGGATTTGGAGAAAGCTTACGAC
>NW_019525439.1:75029-75442 GCF_002814215.2 Seriola lalandi dorsalis
ATCTACGCTCTAAAGGTTCTTCTCACATGTGACCTCTGGGGTTGAACTTTATATAAAACACAGGAATAAAACTAAACATCAGAATGAATATTATTCCAGTATGAAAAGATAACTGCAGTGTAAACTACAATATTAGTTTTAGTTTCCTCCCTAAGATGATCAGACACGGCAGTAGCTGCCTGACCTTCAAAAACTGCCACAGAAACCACTGACTCATCTTTTTACCGTCTTTATGTGACTTCAGTTATTTCACTTTAACGTGAGAGGCCGGTTCCTCTTTAGAAAGATTAACATTTCAGGAGGCCGTGAGCACATCTTATAAATCTGAACTCAGTAAAGGGATATGATAACGGTCCAGATCCAGCTTTTATTTTGGTACATCTACATCCTGCTTTGCTCCTATTACTGTGTTT
>NW_019525439.1:75492-76270 GCF_002814215.2 Seriola lalandi dorsalis
TGAAAGTGCAGCATGGAGATTATTGTGAACACAACAGATGGAACAGTAGTTGTTGTACATGTACAGACCATAAATATGGAGTCCAGCTGTGTTTGATGCTGCTGGGCAGACTGAGCACTGGGAACCTCTGAGCTCTCCTGGTCCACTCTGTGGAGGAATCATGAAGAATGAGCTCACATTATGTCTGTCCACACAGAGACAGACACAAGCTAAATGTCCATGAAGTCATGTTTGGATGTGACAGCCAATCAGACGACTCCCTGTAGCGGTAAAGGTTTATTAGTCCTGCTGATCCCACTGAGAATCAACAGCTCAGTCTGCAGCTGCTTGTAGCTTTCAGCTCAGTGTTTGGCTTCAGTCAGTTTGGTTTAGTCCCAACAGCTCTCACCAACCCTCCATATAGCTCTCCCTCCCTCACTGAACACTGCTGACGTGCCCTGAAGCAAGGCAGTGATTGGTCAGCTGAGTACAGGTGAGGAAGTGGGCGGGGTTTGAACTTCTCTCTTCACACAAACTGTTTCTGTCACTTTTCATGTGAACAGCTGAGGTCAACTCTATGAATGTCTTCCAGGAGAGACTGTGTGAACATGGAGAAGTTATCTCCATGTTTAAACCACATCACGTCTCCCCCCTCTCTATGACGGACAGAGTTTTACCTCCACCTTCCAGTGAGGACGTTCACAACAGACAGAAACTCTTTGATTTAGACGAGGTCGAACAACACGTCGTACAAACTAGTTCTTTTCTAGAATAACCTGAATCCTACTGTCAGTTACAG
>NW_019525439.1:76320-77814 GCF_002814215.2 Seriola lalandi dorsalis
CTGCATTAATGTAAGTTAATAAAATGTTCAGGCAACTTAAATGTGGTAAAAACAGTAATGTTAACTTTCCACATCGTCATGTCTGAACACCTGCTGTATCTCTGAAGTCAAACCAGTTGTAAAAAGCTGTATGTAAGTCTATGTAGCTGCTGTATGAAGACGTCACATTGTGCTGACTGGGTGTGAATCACATGAGGCAATAAGTTTACTACATTTTGTGAACAGATCCTGCTGCTTGTTGTCTGCTAATTGTTCCATAGTTTTATAGTTTTTGTGTTAATGTGCTTATGTATATTTTATAGCCATCTACCTGCCAGAGAGCGACAGGCTGAAGCACTGGTTGATGAACATGAGGAGAAAGAACTGGACTCCATGTAAGACATCAGCAGTACTCACTTTGAGAGGATCAGTTCTTCACAGATGAGAGGGCAGGTAGAGACATTTTTATGCTCTCATTAAACAGCAAAGTTCCTAAATGCACCAAAACTTAGTGGTGAAAGTGGCTGAAATATAAACTTAACATGGGGAAACTTTTCAGTAATAATTTATCTGAATGTGTGGAGAGCAACATTTAATGAAATCATCAGTCACCCTTTACTGTGTGACGTCTGTGATCATGATGTCACCCTGTTCATTTTTACCAACATCAACACAGTTTCATTACAGCTGACAACATCTGGTAGTCGTTATGATTTCAATGCTTCTGTTTAATGTGAATAAATCATTTTGTATTTTATCATTTCTTTCTGTTCTAAAGTCAGAAATGTTAAAGTATCAGGATATTGTCGTGGTGAGCCGCTTTAAACTTTAGACTGTGAATAACACTTTGTAACATGTTGAACCTTGGTGTGTTTTTCAGGACATGAGGTGTCATACCTGTGTTCTGATCATTACACCTGTGCTCTGATCATTACACCTGTGCTGTGATCATTTCACCTGTGTTCTGAAAGCTCAAAGGAAAAATTCAAGCAAAATATCATGAACAGCTTCTTTCAATTGTTATAATTTGCTGCAGTTGAACCTTCAGTAAAATAATCTGATAAAACAATGATATCAAATCATCCTACACTCAGTCAGTCTAATACAACAGTCCTGCAACAAACCCTCCTCCATGAAGGTTTAATGTTCAGTTTGTGTTGAATCTGTTTCATGATTATTGTGGAGGCTGCAGTTTGTGTTGCTGCTGAATTGTTTAGTTATTTTGTCCTCCCTGTTTATATCAATGACAGTAGGTTAATAACAGAAACTCTTCTCTGTAGAATGTGAAACGGTTCAACTCTAAAACAGTGTCAATAGAAACTGAACATTAGATCCTTCATGAAGGAGGATTTACTGCAGCACTGTGGAGTCAGACTGTTTAGTTTCAGCTTGGTGTTCCTAATAAACTGAGTGTATGGTGTGCACACGATTTGCACAGTTAATTAATGAATTACTTGAAATTGAATTAAAAAGGTAAAAGAATGACAGAAAGAAATGTTGGTATCTGCTGACACC
>NW_019525439.1:77864-79545 GCF_002814215.2 Seriola lalandi dorsalis
CTAATAGGTATAAAGAAACCACACTACTTCGGTGTTAACTGTCTTTCTGAACATCATATAGAGCCTTAAAACCCCTGTCAGCCCCTCAGCCCGCCACACTGAGTCCACATCAGTCCTGTAGTGTAAATCTAATGACAGACCACTCACCCACAGAGAAAGTCCCAGCTGTTCTCCAGCGGCTGTCCGGACGAGCTCAGACCGCGATTAGTGGCTCAGACAGCGAGAGAGCAGCGGCTCATCTCCGCCTCCTCCACAGGCTGATTCAGGCGGGAAAAGCTGCCTCCAGTCATCAGCAAGTGGAGCTACACAGAAATAACGACTCTGTGTTCAACTACTGACCATCGACTAACTCTGCTTCTACTCTTATTCCCGCGCTTCTACCGCCAAGATCAACACAACATGGCGGACACGTTTAATGTCGGTGCAGACTTTACAGTTACAGCTGTGACTCAGTTACAGTAACATTATAATAACACAACAACACCACGATGAGCTGCAGGTTAGATAACTCAGGTAACGACAGGTGTTAACGAGTAAAACATTAAAAACTGCTCACATTACCTTCAGAGAGAAAATAATCTGCGTCACAACGTTGGTTCAAAGTGAAACTAAACTTTAAAGAGGAAACGCGGGGCGGGAGGAAAGAGTCAGAAACTTATGGACAGAAACATTAAGAACATGTTCAGTTGTAGTTTGACTTTGTTTAGAGACACAAACGTTTAGAAACAACAAAACATTAGATGGTTTAATGAAAAAGAGTTGCTGGAAAACAGATCGTTTTCACTTTTTTACGATTATTTTTCCTTCAGTTAAACCGATAACACTTCCTGTAAGCTTTTATTTTGTTTGTAATAGTATGGGTGTTTTATTTTGAAGGTCTTCCGGTAGATGTGTCGTATATTCATTTCGGCGATTTTACTTTCGCGGGCTACAAACAAAAGGACAGTGATCAGATTTTACCCTGCAGTAAAGACCTTCATTATTTCATAATTAAGCGCCTAGCTGCGGCGGGAACAAGGTATTGTGTCATTTGATTTGTTTCTTTGGCAGTAATTTGAGATTTGATCGATTTAATGGCAGGAAAGTTGTAATTTACTGACATGTTAACAGTAATGCTAATATTCGCTTGCTAGCTTAAGTTATGTATTGACACTATGGACCAGACGTCCCTGTTTCTGGACAGTCCCCGTGTTTAACTGTGGATTAAAAACAGACTGTAGAGACCGGAAGCTGGTAGAAGAGACAGGCAGACGTCTCCAACCAGGAGTTAAATATGACCGGAGCGAGTTATTCAGACCATCGGGGGAAAGTGAGGAATATCCGCTGTTACTGTGGCTTATTTATTTGTGCTGCTCCTCTCGCGCTGTGCGCACGCGGACAGGTGTGTGAGTGGGTTACTATGGTTACGGTGACGCTTTGTGTCTCTGCCCCTGTGAAACTTTCTCAAGATTCAGTAACTAGTTTTTAGGTCAGTATTCCTTTAGAAAATGAGGAATGTGATTGTGCCTCAATACTGAAATATAGTGATATAATTGAACATAATGAAACAAAGAGGAAGCCTCAGAGCCTCCATGTAGAAATATAATTATATATGTTAAACAGACTTTCTGGATAAAGTCTGAGCAGCACAGCACAGTTTGTCTACAGTCCTTGATCTGAGATAATGTAGGTTAATGATCTG
>NW_019525439.1:79595-80039 GCF_002814215.2 Seriola lalandi dorsalis
ACAGAAGGACTGAGATCCACTGAGTTTATCTGACACAGTCTCTGTGTCACAGCGTCCCTGTAGAAAATGACTTTATGAAACAAGCTACAGCTGATTATTTCACACACAGCAACTGGGACTGAATTTATTTCACCTCACAGCTCCAATATCACAACATTCACTCATTTCACTGACACTGACAATTAAATCATATAAAAAGACTCTAGAGCTGCGACTGGCACTTATTTTCTCCATCAATCGATTCTTCATTTGGTCGATAAAATGTCAGAAAATAGAGACAAATGATCCATTAAAGTTTCTCACAGTCTGAGGTGACGTCTTCAAATGTCTTGTTTTGTCAGAGCAACAATCAAAGACCCAAAAATATTCAGTTTACAATCAAATGAAACAGAGAAAAGAAGGAAATCTTCATTTGTTTGAGGCTGAAAACAGAAAATTTCTTGA
>NW_019525439.1:80089-81183 GCF_002814215.2 Seriola lalandi dorsalis
AAAGAGGGTCCGGTCGATAGTTGAACCTCAGATCGAGGAGGAGCAATGTGGTTTTCGTCCTGGGCGTGGAACTGTGGACCAGCTCTTTACCCTCGCTAAGGTGCTGGAGGGAGCATGGGAGTTTGCCAATCCAGTCCACATGTGTTTTGTGGATTTGGAGAAAGCTTACGACCGTGTTCCCAGGGGCTCCCTGTGGGGGGCGCTCCGGGAATATGGGGTAGATGACCCCTTGTTAGCGGCCATTAAGTCCCTGTACCAAAGGAGTGTGAGTCTGGTTCGCGTAGCCGGCAGTAAGTCGGACCTGTTCCCGGTGAGGGTTGGACTCCGCCAGGGCTGTCCTTTGTCACCGGTTCTTTTCATAACTTTTATGGACAGAATTTCTAGGCGCAGCCGGGTGGTGGACGGGTTTGGGTTCGGTGGCGGGAGGATCTCGTCTCTGCTTTTTGCAGATGATGTGGTCCTCTTAGCTTCATCGAGCACTGACCTTCAGCTCTCGCTGGGGCGGTTCGCGGCCGAGTGTGAAGCGGCTGGGATGAAGATCAGCACCTCGAAGTCTGAGGCCATGGTTCTCAGCCGGAAACGGGTGGATTGACCGCTCCGGGTCGGGGGGGAGGCTCTGCCTCAGGTGGAGGAGTTTAAGTATCTCGGGATTTTGTTCACGAGTGAAGGTAGGATGGAGCGGGAGATCGACAGACGGATTGGGGCGGCGTCAGCAGTGATGCGGGCGCTGAATCGGTCCGTTGTGGGGAAGAGGGAGCTAAGCCAGAAGGCGAAGCTCTCGATTTTCCGGTCGATCTACGTTCCAATCCTCACCTATGGTCATGAGCTTTGGGTAATGACCGAAAGAACGAGATCGCGAATACAAGCGGCCAAAATGAGTTTCCTCCGAAGGGTGGCCGGGCTCAGCCTTAGAGATAGGGTGAGGAGCTCGGTCATCCGGGAGGGACTCGGAGTAGAACCGCTGCTCCTCCATGTCGAGAGGAGCCAGTTGAGGTGGTTCGGGCATCTGGTGAGGATGCCTCCTGGACGCCTCCCCTGGGAGGTGTTTCGGGCATGTCCCACCGGGAGGAGGCCTCGGGGCCGACCGAGGACAC
>NW_019525439.1:81203-87026 GCF_002814215.2 Seriola lalandi dorsalis
GATTACTGTGTTCAGATGGAGGCTTGTATGTATGGATGTACATTGACCACAGAGGAAAAGGAGCTGGAGTCTTTATCTTGTAATGATCCAGAGCAGGAGGAGACATGGAGAAAATATTTCATCATGTGTTTTCTCCATTTGATATCAGTTCTGCTGTGAGACACACACTTTCAGTCTCTGACTCTCAAGCTGCACAAACAAATGTCACAGCAAATAAGATGAAGACACAAAGTCTTCCAAGATACCCCACAATGCACCAACAAAGGCAGAGAAGAAGAAGACTGCAGCTGTGAACAACTCATGATTGAAATGTTTCATGAGGAAGGAAACACACTCAACACATTAGTGAGAGCTCAGTGAAACACACAGTGAGTTTTGGTGAGAAACACTGAGTGTGAACACAACTTGTGTTTGTTACAAGAAAACTCCACAGGACGCTTTAAGAATGAGGCTGTGCACAAGTTTTAACAGGTGGCACAGCAGCAGTGACTGGATGAAGGATTTCTAATAGAAATGATGTCATCACAGTGACAGGATGGATCAGGATCTCATGATAAATGACATTCTGTACTTTTCTACTCTTCAGACAGATCAGCTGTGACACAGATTCAGTGTTGATCAGTCAAATCATGTGGAATAAAGCAGCCGTCCTCAGGATGAGTCCTGAGCTCCATCAAACCTGTCGGGACATTTTTATTTGACTTCACTTCAAAGTCCAGAGGAAGCCAGAGAAACTGTAGAGCAGAGAGAAAGAGGCTCAGCTCAACATACATGGACTCAGAGAGGAAGTCTAGTGAAGCTACAGCTGCTGTATAGTTTTCATTAAGGAGCCACTTTGTGGCTTCATCTGATCTGATGTCAGATTTGTTTCAGTCTGAAAACAGATGTTTCATGTTACAAAACATCTGTAGAAGCAAATAAGCTGAAATTCCTGCTTAGGTCACAAAACAGAGCTGACAACAGCTGGTTTCATCACTGAGATCTCTTCTCCTCAATATGACACAGTGAGTCATAACGAGACACTGAAGTCATCAGGAGGAAATTCCTCTGTTGTTGAAGTCAAAGATCTTCTGTAGAGATCTGTCACAGAAAATGTTTCAGCTCTTCCTCCTCAGTCAGTGTGTGTGTGTGTCTGCAGCAGGTCTCTACATACCTGAGAGTGTCCAGTCTCCAGTCTGGATCCTCCAGTCCAGCAGACAGCAGCTTCACTCCTGTGTCTCCTGGGTGATTGTAGCTCAGGTCCAGCTCTCTTAGATGGGAGGGGTTGGAGCTCAGAGCTGAGGCCAGAGAAGCACAGCCTTCCTCTGTGACCAGACATCCTGACAGACTGAACACACAAAACAACAAACAGGAACCTTCTGTCAACACTTGGTGCTCTGTGAAACTGCCATCAGATAAACAGGTTGATGAATCCGGACCTGAAAGTTTCCAGTGTACAGAGTGGACTCTTCAGTCCAGCAGACAGCATCTTGACCCCTGAATCCTGCAGGCTGTTGTTACTCAGGTCCAGGTCTCTCAGACTAAAGGACTGGGAGCTGAGGACTGAGGACAGAGCTTCACAGCTTCTCTCTGAGAGTTTACAGCCACTCAGTCTGAAGAGGAATTCATGGAAAACACTCCAATATTCAATATTTGAGGTAAACAACAGGTCAGAGTTATGAATACAAAACAGCTAAACACTAACCTGAGAGTCTCCAGTGTACAGTGTGGACTCTCCAGTCCACCAGACAACAGCTTCACTCCTGAATCCGGCAGGTTGTTGTTACTCAGGTCCAGGTGTCTCAGACTAGAGGACTGGGAGCTGAGGACTGAGGACAGAGCTTCACAGCTTCTCTCTGAGAGGTTACAGTCACTCAGTCTGAAGAGGAATTCATGGAAAAACATTCACATACTCAATATTTAAATTAAATAATAGGTCAGAGTTATGAATACAAAACACTTTAACATTAACCTCAGAGTTTCCAGTGTACAGTGTGGACTCTCCAGTCCACCAAGCAGCTTCACTCCTGAATCCAGCAGGTTGTTGTTACTCAGGTCCAGGTGTCTCAGACTAGAGGACTGGGAGCTGAGGACTGAGGACAGAGCTTCACAGCTTCTCTCTGAGAGGTTACAGCCACTCAGTCTGAAGAGAGGATCATGAGGAATTAAAGAAGAAAGGAAGTTATTTTCTCTCCTGTTGAAAAGACAGAAGTGTCTTTACATAAGGATGAATAAATCCAACTCTCTCTACTAGGGCTGAAACGATTCTTCAAGAATATCGATTAATAAAATTCATTGAGGCAAATTCTTTGCATCGAAGCTTCGTTTAATCCATATGAGGACCCAGTAGTCAACCTGTGCAGAAACTGTCGAGTAGCTCAGTTGGTTGAGCATTCGCCCCATGTGTAGAGGCTAAGGTCCTTGCTGCAGTTGACCCCGTTTCGAGTCCCACATCGGACGGCCCTTTGCTGTATGTCATTTTCCCTCTCTCTGCCTCCCCATTTCCTGTCTCTCTCTACTGCACTGCCAATAAAGGCACAAAAGGCCCCAAAAAATTATTATAAAAAAAAAAAAAGAACGTGCCCTTCTCTGTCAGGGTTTTGAGGTAAGTAGGGGTGGACCCAAATGCAGCCAACACATGGGAGACGGTGCAGGCAGGTTTATTTAACAAAAAGAACTTAAAAAAACAGGCACAGGGAACCACAGGGGATGACAATAGGCAACAAGAACAAAACAAGGACAAACCCAGAGATGAACAGGACGTGAACAGCTTGGAGACGAACCCAGAAATAAACAGACGAACCAACACAGACAAAGGGGAGCACAAAGACTATATAGACAAGATTGATTGAACACAGGTGAAACACATTAGGGCGGGGCAGACAATCACCACACAGACGCAGGACCAAGACAGGAAGCAAAACACTGACACAAGGAAACCAATTACAAAATAAAACAGGAAGTGCAAAAGTCCAAAACAAAACTAACAAAAAGTGTCTGCCATGGCAAACCATGACAGAACCCCCCCCTTAAGGATCGGATTCCAGACGACTCTTAAACAGAACACTATCTTGGACGGGAGGAGGGATCCAGGCGCCAGTGGACAGCATCTTCTGATGCTCAGGGGCAACACAGGGCAACTCAGGGGGACGGCTCGGAGGCCTTATGGACAGGCTGGGCAGTTCAGTGGGGCAAAGGCCAGCATTGCAGGCGGAGCCCGTCTGGAGGGCGAGCAGGAGGACGGCGACGAAGACATGGTCTCTCCGGAGGTCGAGCCGGAGGATGGCATCACCCCTCTGGAGGGTGACCAGGAGTCGACTTGGTACCAGGGGCAGGAGTCAGCTGGACTGCCGTCAGGACACGAGGAACAGGAATCGGCCGTACCACCGGAGGCGGCACAGAGTCCGGGACTGTGCAAGATGTCTAGTTGAGCACTTTAAAAGGAGTAAGCTGGCCATCACCAAACTAAAGGCTAAGCAGCAGCAAATGGGCACGCCACAGCACATGCTGGTTCAAGACGTGAGTACTCGCTGGAACAGCACTTATCACGTGTTATTCAGGCTGCTGGAACAAAGATGGCCAGTGACTGCTGCACTCTCAGACGCAGCAGTGACTCAAAGAAGAAGACACCACTACCTTGACCTCAAGCCTGAATAGTAGAACCTCAGTGAGGAGCTGAGCCAGGCCCTTGAGATATTTGAAGGAGCTGCGGTCTTTATCAGTGGACAACAATATGTTACACTCTCGGCACTTCCACAGCTAGTGCAAAGCCTCGAGAAGTCCATAGAGTTCAGCTTTTGAGATTGCACCAATAAGGTCATTCCAGGCGCATGTGGTAGGACAGATCATAGCAAGATGGCAAGGACTATCAGTGTCTCAACCTTAATCTCCAAGTACAAAACTTAAGTTCTTGCCTGCTGACGAAGCATTCAAGGTCCAAACCACAGTACAAGCCATGGCACTTGCTGCCAAAAAGGATGAAACACAGCCCAACAAAAGTGAAAATGGAGCCTCCAGTACAGCAAAAGACAATCCAGTCACATGTCAAGGGTGTAACATCATTTCTCAACAACATACTGGGATCATCATCACACTCCAGCCCTAGTGATGAAGAAGATGAGGAGCACCAGTTAAACCAAACTGTGCAGAAGGAGGTCTTGATGTATGTTGGAGAACATCCCCTGTCCAAGAAAGAGAGTCCACTTTCATGGTGGAAAACAAATGCAGCACGTTATCCAAAGCTGGCAAAGTCCCTGCTCTGTATTCCAGCAACATCCACGTCATCAGAACATCTTTTTTCTGCAGCAAGAAACATTGCAGGCTTACACACACACACACACACACACACACTAGGGCTGGGACGATTATTCGACGTAATCGACGTTGTCGATAATAAAAGTTATTCGACGTGGAATTTTAGTAGAACAAAACCGGAACTTTCTAATGGGACCGTTTATATCCATCGTCTTTGGTTTACCCGGATACAAGCGCAGCGCAAGGGCTGGGACAACGCGGTGACGTAATGAAGTCATT
The DNA here is from genome assembly GCF_002814215.2 of Seriola lalandi dorsalis. Lineage (NCBI taxonomy): Eukaryota > Metazoa > Chordata > Actinopteri > Carangiformes > Carangidae > Seriola > Seriola lalandi. The sequence goes on from NW_019525439.1 coordinate 85,716, forward strand.
GACTACGTGAATGATTTGCGTCTGTGTAATCTATTTGAACAACATGGCGGTGTCTACCAGCAGTACGACGGAGCGTGTGGAGCAACACGCGGCAAAAAAGGCTTGCACGCGGTCCTCCAAAGTTTGGGAATACTTTAATCTTTACACCAACGGTGTGGTAGTCTGCAGACTCTACAAAATGCATCCGGCATATCACTCTCTTTTTTTATATTTTCTATTGCTCTTTAATAAAACAAAAGTAGTTTTTATCTTATCACTTGATTAATCAATAAAATAATCAGTAGATTACTTGATTGCTAAAATTACTCTCTACACTTACAGAGCTTTGTTGGAGGCTTTGACCACTGGAAGCAGCTTCAGAAGAGCCTCCTCTGAAGCAGAGTATTTCTTCAGGTCAAACACATCCAGATCTTCTTCTGAGGACAGTAAGATGAAGACCAGAGCTGACCATTGAGCAGGAGACAGTTTATCTGTGGAGAGACGTCCTGATATCAGGGACTGTTGGATCTGCTTCACTAGAGAACGATCATTCAGTTCATTCAGACAGTGGAACAGGTTGATGCTTTTCTCTGCAGAGGGAGTCTCTTCAATCTTCTCCTTGATGTACTGGACTGTTTCCTGATTGGTCTCTGAGCCACTTCCTGTCTGTGACATCAGGCCTCGTAGGAGAGTCTGATTTGTCTGCAGTGAAAGACCCAGGAGGAAGCGGAGGAACAAGTCCAGGTGTCCATTTGGACTCTGTAAGGCCTCGTCCACAGCTCTGTGGTAGAAGAGTTTTGCTTTAGATATGTTTCTTAATAGTTTAGGCCTTCGGGATGCGGTTTGCTTTTCTGATATCAGATTGAGTCCAGACTTGATGAAGGTCAGATGGACATGAAGAGCAGCCAGAAACTCCTGAACACTCAGATGGACGAAGCAGAACACCTTGTCCTGGTACAGGCCTCTCTCCTCTTTAAAGATCTGTGTGAACACTCCTGAGTACACTGAGGCTGCTCTGATATCGATGCCACACTCTGTCAGGTCTGATTCATAGAAGATCAGGTTTCCTTTCTGCATCTGCTCAAAAGCCAGTTTTCCCAGAGACTCAATCATCTTCCTGCTCTCTGGACTCCAGTGTGGATCCGTCTCAGATCCTCCATCATACTTGACCTTCTTCAGTTTGGACTGAACCACCAGGAAGTGGATGTACATCTCCGTCAGGGTCTTGGGCAGCTCTCCTCCCTCTCTGGTTTTCAACGCCTCCTCCAGAACTGTAGCAGTGATCCAGCAGAAGACTGGGATGTGGCACATGATGTGGAGGCTTCGTGATGT
>NW_019525439.1:87076-87814 GCF_002814215.2 Seriola lalandi dorsalis
GTAATAGTATGGGTGTTTTATTTTGAAGGTCTTCCGGTAGTTATGTCGTATATTCATTTCGGCGATTTTACTTTCGCGGGCTACAAACAAAAGGACAGTGATCAGATTTTACCCTGCAGTAAAGACCTTCATTATTTCATAATTAAGCGCCTAGCTGCGGCGGGAACAAGGTATTGTGTCATTTGATTTGTTTAATTTGAAGTAATTTGAGATTTGATCGATTTAATGGCAGGAAAGTTGTAATTTACTGACATGTTGACAGTAATGCTAATATTCACTATATTGATGTTTGTAATGTCACAGCAATGCAAGCTTTCTAGCCCCTCTTGTTCTTATGGCAAATGTCAGTTAATATTTGTTTGTTTCTGTAAGAACTCGTTTTATTTCATATATCTGTCCTGTAGCTGTTGCATTGTTCAATGAAAAAAGGGTTTAAAGAAAAGTAAAGTAAATTTATGTTAAAATCAGGATAACGGCTTCTGGAAACATCAGTACTCTTCACCGTGTCTGACTGGGGTTCGCTTCAGTAAAAGCTTCTCCCTCATTGATCCTGACGACCTGTTGCCTCCATGACAGGTGATGATGGAGGGTCATCACGACGCGCCTGCTGCTGCCACTGATACATCACATGCTGTCCACGTGGATTCATCAAGCAGCACAGACTTGATGCAAAGGTCAAGTTCAGTCAGATTCACTGACATTGATGCAGAACTGTGAGTATTGCTTTATTAATATACA
>NW_019525439.1:87864-88446 GCF_002814215.2 Seriola lalandi dorsalis
ACAACCTTTCAGTCTTTCCTCTGGACATAAACCTTCATCACTGAGAGCCTCAGGAACATTTCACTGACTGTCTCTGTCTTTTCTCAGACCTTTAAAACAAACTGTGAAAACATTTTAGTTTGAACTGAATCAGCTCAGTCGTCCTCAGATTCACAGAGACACTGATACTTTTATCAGTGATGCTTTTATTGTGAAAAGACAATAAAATTAGAGTCTTACAAAAGTGAAAATCAACAAGTTTTGTGTAATAATCTTAGTTTCCATCTTTAAAGGAAGAGGAAGAAGTTTACAAGAATCATTTAGAAGAATCAACTGATTTAATTCATGAATCTGAAAAGGTGAGTGAGTGAAAGAGACAGACGTGTAGAGACTGAACTTTCTGTTCAACAGTGAGTTTCTCTGACAGGAGGAGACTCTCTCTGCTTCACTCAACACAGAGACACTGAGGAACCAGACCAGAGTCCAAACCCAGGATACAGAGGTTCAGTGAAGGTGGTGTTGAAGGTGTAGAGGTGGATCAGTGAGTCAGAGGAGACTCTGTAGAAGGACAGAGAGCCAGCAGGACAGTCCACATACACTGCT
>NW_019525439.1:88496-92045 GCF_002814215.2 Seriola lalandi dorsalis
TAAACAGCAAAGTTCCTAAATGCACCAAAACTTAGTGGTGAAAGTGGCTGAAATATAAACTTAACATGGGGAAACTTTTCAGTAATAATTTATCTGAATGTGTGGAGAGCAACATTTAATGAAATCATCAGTCACCCTTTACTGTGTGACGTCTGTGATCATGATGTCACCCTGTTCATTTTTACCAACATCAACACAGTTTCATTACAGCTGAAGAACATCTGGTAGTCGTTATGATTTCAATGCTTCTGTTTAATGTGAATAAATCATTTTGTATTTTATCATTTCTTTCTGTTCTAAAGTCAGAAATGTTAAAGTATCAGGATATTGTCGTGGTGAGTCGCTTTAAACTAAGAGACTGTGAATAACACTTTGTAACAGGTTGAATCTTGGTGTGTTTTTCAGGACATGAGGTTTCATACCTGTGTTCTGATCATTACACCTGTGTTCTGATCATTACACCTGTGCTCTGATCATTACACCTGTGTTCTGATCATTACACCCGTGCTCTGATCACTACACCTGTGTTCTGATCATCACACCTGTGTTCTGATCATTACACCTGTGCTCTGATCATCACACCTGTGTTCTGATCATTACACCTGTGTTCTGATCATTACACCTGTGCTCTGATCATCACACCTGTGTTCTGATCATTACACCTGTGCTCTGATCATTACACCTGTGTTCTGATCATCACACCTGTGTTCTGATCATTACACCTGTGCTCTGATCATTACACCTGTGTTCTGATCATTACACCTGTGTTCTGAAAGCTCAAAGACTTCATCGTCCTGCAGCCAAATGTCCTGTATGAAGCATCAGGTTCCATGTTGGAGCGTCACTATGTAAGATCTGTTCTCAAAGTTTCATAAACATTCATTTATGTTGTTAATGTACGAAACATGCAAACATTAGCTGGACATAAAATATTGTTTAACAATTAACTCAGTATCATGTTCTTAGAAAAAATCAGTCGTTGTGGAGGTGGAAAACCTCTAATGGAAAGTTCTTTACTTCACTGATTGTTCCTTTAATCCACAGGTTCTCCTTATGATTAAGGAGCTCGAGTTCAGTTCAAAGTTTTTTCTTGATATATCTTTGTCTAATAGTGTCCCTACTATTAATACCCGGGTAGGATAATTAGTGTGTGTGGTCTTATCTGTAATCCAATGAAAGAAGGTATGAAATCAAATCAGACGTCCTTTGTGGGCAGTTCCTACAGTTGGTCAACACGTTTCCCCAACCGTCCATCGGGTCACGAGCTGGGCTCGCCATCTTTGATTGTTTAAATTCTATCTGGTCACAAATGAAACCAACCTGCACAGATAATGCAGGATAATAAGTTATTTGGTTCTCTTTATGTGTCTGAGATGAGATCTCATTAAATTCTTTCTTCTCTCAGAATATCACATATTGTATAATCAACAATTAAAGATATACTTGCACTAGAATGACCATATTTTAACTGGTATTTTTAACATGAACAATTTACTATGAATTTCTTTAAAACATGTCTTTTTAACTTTAACAATAAATTATTTACAACGAATTTTCCTTCTGTCATGTCAACATTTGGATTCTAACAACAGATTGCTTATTATGAATCTTATGTCAAAACAATTAGTAAAAATAGTCCTTTAAAGTTTTGACACAGTATCGGTTGCTCCGTTAGCCAGAGCTAGCAATTAGCTTAGCCGTTAGCGGTTAGCGATTAGCAGCTAACTATCTTTTCAGACTATAAATATAATGATACAGTTGAACCAAAGCACGTAATAAACATGAGACCACATTTTCAGTCACCGCTTGCTGGAACAACATGTAATTACATCTCTAACTCACATAAATGGGTTTTGTAGCCCTATATTCCATGTAGGTCATACATTCATCTGGTTGTTGTGAAGGTGGACTGCATGGACATCATCTTTAGTTCTCAGATGAGAGGACAGACCAACTGTTTAGAAATGTATTTATTAATCTGTGTTGTATTCACAGGTTCAGTGTTAGTATTCAATATCAAACTGTGATTAAGTGATGGATCAATTCCAGCACAGTCATCACCTCCACAGGTGAAAGTATTTACCAGTTTAACATCACAACAGTGTTCAGTAGGAAACAGTTGGAACTGATCCACCAGAAATTCACCCAGGAGCAGAACGAGACCCCGATTGACATTTGGAGGACTGAACCCAGTGTGGCGATCGAACTCTTCTTCTCTTACTCAGCAGACTAGATGCTGCTGCTCCCTGCTGTTAGACTTCAGTACTACACATGCACAAATGAACTCACAGGTGGTGTTATGGTGAGATGAAGCTTCATGAAGCACTGAACCAATCCAGCAAAGTGGTTTTTACAAAAGCTTCATTTCTTGATGCTTCATGTTGAACAGATCGACATCTACTGGCCAGAATGTAAAACAGGCAAATACAAATGTTTGTATATTACAAAGTATCAGTGTACAGGAAACCAGGACTGTAACTTTATTCTAAGCAGACCTTTATAGTAATTATTGTAATAAGAATCAATATATGTGCTTGAAAATATATATTTCAATAAACATAAAGTTTTTATAATAAATTTACTCTATTATGCTGCTCGTACTTTATTGGAAGAAATAAGATCAAAGTGGACATAAAACTTAATCACTGAGAGCCTCAGGACCATTTCACTGACTGTTTTTGTCTTTTCTCAGACCTTTAAAACAAACTGTGAAACATTTTAGTTTGAACTGAATCAGCTCAGTCGTCCTCAGATTCACAGAGACACTGATACTCACACTGATGCTTTTATTGTGAAAAGACAAGAAAAACAGAATCGTACAAAAGTAAAAATCACGAAGTTTTATCCTGTAATAATTGTAATTTCCATCTTTAAAGGAAGAGGAAGAAGTTTACAAGAATCATTTACAAGAGTTTAAAAATGAACTGATTTAATTCATGAATCTGAAAAGGTGAGTGAGTGATAGAGACAGACATGTAGAGACTGAACTTTCTGTTCAACAGTGAGTTTCTCTGACAGGAGGAGACTCTCTCTGCTTCACTCAACACAGAGACACTGAGGAACCAGACCACAAGAACCTAAACCCAGGATACAGAGGTTCAGTGAAGGTGGTGTTGAAGGTGTAGAGGTGGATCAGTGAGTCAGAGGAGACTCTGTAGAAGGACAGAGAGCCAGCAGGACAGTCCACATACACTGCTACTCTGTTAGAGACAGAGGAGGAGGAGGAGGAGGAGGAAGAGGAGGAAGAGGAGACAGATGTTTCTCTGTCATTGTGACAGACATAGTAACTGACATCAGAGCAGAACAGACTCCAGGACTGATCGTTCTCTCCAAACCAACAGTCTTTACTGTTTCCTTTCCTTCTGATTCCTCTGTAACTCACTGATATATCAACCCCTCCTCTCCACTCGACCTCCCAGTAACAGCGACCAGTCAGACCAGTTGAACACAGCAGCTGAGGACAGAGGTCAAATCTGTCTGGATGATCAGGATATGACTGATCCTCCTCCACACGTGTCACCTCCCTGTTGTTGTCAGACAGTTTGATCT
>NW_019525439.1:92095-93170 GCF_002814215.2 Seriola lalandi dorsalis
CTGGTTTCCTGGATGCTGTTTCAATCTGTCTGACCTCATGTTGATCATTGACCTCTCCAGTCCCTCCCTGTGTGATGTAGAGCTCTGTGTAGATCTGGTTCAGAAGGGTTGGGTTTCCTGCTTTAGCGATCCCCTCAAACACACACTGGAACTTCTTCTTCAGGTTAGATTTGAGTTCACGTCGACAAACTGCAGCAAAATGTTCTGAATAAACATAAAAGAAATTAGATTCATAAAGAAAATACAACATTTAATTCCCCTAAATAAAACATGTATGAACATGTTTCCCTCCATGTGTTGATGTTAGTAAATGTCTCATTTCTCCATCATGTTGAATCTTTAGAGAAATCCTCTTACTGCTCTGCAGACAGTCAGCCAGCTCCTCCTGTTTCATTCTCCTCAGGAAGTTCAAGATGTGTATAAGAGACAGCATGGACTCAGAGAGGAAGTCTAGTGAAGCTACAGCTGCTGTATAGTTTTCATTAAGGAGCCACTTTGTGGCTTCATCTGATCTGGTGTCAGATTTGTTTCAGTCTAAAAACAGATGTTTCATGATACAAAAGTTCAGTCAAAAACACAGATTATTAAACCTGAACAACCATCAACCCTCTGACACGATTCATAGGAGTGTCTCCTGAAATATCGCCTCTACAGCAGCAGGTGTCCCTGCCTTCGTCGCCATGGTTACTATAAAGGTAATGGCTTGTTTAGGTTCATGAAAAGATGGTGGTTTGGGTTAAAATAAGTACTTCCTCAACATTAGACAATCTTTGTTGTCATGGTTACAATAACGGCAACAAACATCATGGATAATAGAAACAACATGGGAATCGAACACACGGCTTTCCTTTGTCACATCCATCCATCCACCACCTTCTCCTGACGTGGACTCTGTCTCTCTTCATACTACGTCACCGACACTTTTCCCTTTGCTCCTGTCATCATTACTACGACCACTAGATGTCGCCTAGCAACAAACCTAACTATGATGTCATAATAAGCTGCTGCACAGACGACCTGTGGGCTGGTTTGTTACAGGAGGACAGTCTACAGGTCTCTGTGTAGTTATGACATC
>NW_019525439.1:93220-94293 GCF_002814215.2 Seriola lalandi dorsalis
TGTGATTGATCAAACTCTTCTTCTCTTACTCAGTAGACGAGACGCTGCTGCCCCCTGCTGTTAGACTTGAGTACTACACGTCACAATCAAAGTCAGAGGTATCAACAGCTTACTGTGTATTTTACAGCAACAAATCGTATCAAAGTACTTTGATGTCAAAATGCGTACCTGCTACGTAGAAAGCTTAAAGGTTGGCAGGTCTGTAACTCACTGAAAGACAGTTTGAGAAGTTTCCCTCAGAGCCTTTGAGTCTTCACTTCTAGTGTTGGACTTCAAACTTCAGGAGGATCAAACCCATGACTGTGAGACACCTGAAGAGTCCTCTAACACCAGAGACACTGGAGACATCATTTCTAAAAGCTTCCCAGTCTTTCCTCTGAGTGTTGGATTTTCTGATGTGATCAGGATCAAACACACAATCTCTAAATGTCTCACCACTTTGAGACTGTGACAGATTTTGAATTTCACTTCTAGTGTTGTCTTCTTTGCAGAGGTGATGACGCCCCGCCCTCACCTGAGGAAGCAGCCAGGTGGAGAGAGGAGCAGGAACCAGAGGTATAGACCCTGTGGAACTGCAGTGTGTTGAAATGATTGACATCTGTCAGTTGTTCCCGCTTGACATTTGAAAGACTGAACCCAGCGCTGTGATTTGTCGAACTCTTCTTCTCTTACTCAGCAGACTAGATGCTGCTGCCCCCTGCTGTTAGACTTGAGTACTACACGTGCACAATTGAACTCACAGGTGTAGTAATGGAGAGATGAAGATTCATGAAGCACTGAACCAATCCAGCAAGGTGGTTTTATAAAAGCCTCATTTTTTGATGCTTCATGTTGAACAAAGCGACATCTACTGGCCAGAATGTAAAACAGACAAATACAAATGTTTGTATATTACAAATTAAACCAATCAACATATGTGCTTGAAAATATATATTTCAATAAACATAAAGTTTTTATAATAAATGTACTCTATTATGCTGCTCGTACTTTATTGGAAGAAATAAAATCAAAGTGGACATAAACCGGACAGCAGCTTAAAACAGAGCTCCGTCGGTTAACTGTTAATTTCCTAA
>NW_019525439.1:94343-96231 GCF_002814215.2 Seriola lalandi dorsalis
ATGAAGTCATGTTTGGATGTGGCAGCCAATCAGACGACTCCCTGTAGCGGTAAAGGTTTACTAGTCCTGCTGATCCCACTGAGAATCAACAGCTCGGTCTGCAGCAGCTTGTAGCTTTCAGCTCAGTGTTTGGCTTCAGTCAGTTTGGTTTAGTCCCAACAGCTCTCACCAACCCTCCATATAGCTCTCCCTCCCTCACTGAAAACTGCTGACATGCCCTGAAGCAAGGCAGTGATTGGTCAGCTGAGTGCATGTGAGGAAGTGGGCGGGGTTTGAACTTCTCTCTTCACACAAACTGTTTCTGTCACTTTTCATTTGAATAACTGAGGTCAACTCTATGAATGTCTTCCAGGAGAGACTGTGTGAACATGGAGAAGTTATCTCCATGTTTAAACCACATCACGTCTCCCCCCTCTCTATGACGGACAGAGTTTTACCTCCACCTTCCAGTGAGGACGTTCACAACAGATAGAAACTCTTTGATTTCAGACGTGGTCCAACAACACGTCGTACAAACTAGTTCTTTTCTAGAATAACCTGAGTCTTACTGTCAGTTACTTACATCTGATCAGCTGATGGACGTCGTCCTTTAAAGTCAATGTCCCAGCCCTTTGAATGGTCGCTCTTTAAAGACGGACAGCTGGGTTCAGGAGAGTCTGGTCTCTGCTGCTGGATCCTGAAACAGAAACAGAACTGATGAATGTGCATGTTGGATAAAAACTGATAGAAAATATATTCAATCTTTAAATAAACAACAACAACAATCAGTTTTACATTCTGACCTTCTACCACCAGATTAAAATTAAAGGACACTTCATGGACCAGTTGCTCTACATGAACACACAGCTGAGTCCAGGTCCAGCAGTGTGCTGCTGTTCTGGGCTTCTAAAATGTGTAATGTGTTTTTGGTTTTCAAAAGAGTAGTTTACAGAGGTCATTCTCAGGGTTACAAGTGTGAACAAGTCTTTTCTTTTTGGTGGACAGCTTAAATTGTTAAGAATGTAGGCAAGCATACTGAAGCATTTTGCTTCAGCCTGACCCTGTTCAGTCACTACTTAATACATAGACCGCTGACTTTGTTTTTTTTTTGTCTATATTGTTTATCTGCACTGTATTATGTGATGACTGAATAAAAACTACTTTACTTCACTTCAATGTTTATTTCTATTACATTGCATTTGATTACTATGTTTAATACCCTAAAGGCGAAGGATATACATGGATGCATGATTAAAGTAGGTTAAAGTAATGTCAGCTTAATTTATTTTATTATTGTAAGGTCTCACATTTAATCATTTGTAATTGTACTTATTTTGTCTTTATGTATTTTGATATCTTTATTAATGCATAGAAAAAATCCTCCATCCATGAATTCATCCATCTACTATCATCTGACAAGTGGAAAAGTGTTTACTTATGACGGACAGAGTTTTACCTCCACCTTCCAGTGAGGACGTTCACAACAGATAGAAACTCTTTGATTTCAGACGTGGTCCAACAACACGTCGTACAAACTAGTTCTTTCCTAGAATAACCTGAGTCTTACTGTCAGTTACAGCTTACATCTGATCGGCTGATGGACGTCGTCCTTTAAAGTTAATGTTAAGACCCTTCGACCGGTCGCTCTTTAAAGACAGACAGCTGGGTTCAGGAGAGTCTGGTCTCTGCTGCTGGATCCTGAAACAGAAACAACTGATGAATGAGCATGTTGGATAAAACTTGTGATGCTGTTTTCTGCTTCAACACAACACACAGAGCTTTGAGTGTGAATAATGATGGAGCAGTGATCTGAGTGCTGAGCTCTGACATGGAGAAGAGTCATGGACAGTTAGAGATCCTCATCTCACCTCTGAGCTCTGGTCTTTCTCTCATGTTCCCCACACAGAGT
>NW_019525439.1:96281-97040 GCF_002814215.2 Seriola lalandi dorsalis
TCAGCATGCACACATGGACATTACATGGCTCATACACAGACTGTCTGATTACTGTGTTCAGATGGAGGCTTGTATGTATGGATGTACATTGACCACAGAGGAAAAGGAGCTGGAGTCTTTATCTTGTAATGATCCAGAGCAGGAGGAGACATGGAGAAAATATTTCATCATGTGTTTTCTCCATTTGATATCAGTTCTGCTGTGAGACACACACTTTCAGTCTTTGACTCTCAAGCTGCACAAACAAATGTCACAGCAAATAAGATGAAGACACAAAGTGGAGCTAACCAGCCAAGATATCCCACAATGCACCAACAAAGGCAGAGAAGAAGAAGACTGCAGCTGTGAACAACTCATGATTGAAATGTTTCATGAGGAAGGAAACACACTCAACACATTAGTGAGAGCTCAGTGAAACACAGTGAGTTTTGGTGAGAAACACTGAGTGTGAACACAACTTGTGTTTGTTACAAGAAAACTCCACAGGACGCTTTAAGAAAGAGGCTGTGCACAAGTTTTAACAGGTGGCACAGCAGCAGTGACTGGATGAAGGATTTCTAATAGAAATGATGTCATCACAGTGACAAGATGGATCAGGATCTCATGATAAATGACATTCTGTACTTTTCTACTCTTCAGACAGATCAGCTGTGACACAGATTCACTGTTGATCAGTCGAATCATGTGGAATAAAGCAGCCGTCCTCAGGATGAGTCCTGAGCTCCATCAAACCTGTCGGGACATTTTTATTTGACTTCA
>NW_019525439.1:97090-97573 GCF_002814215.2 Seriola lalandi dorsalis
AGGTAAGGAAGAAATAATGAACATGTGAAATTCCAAACCTCGTCTCACCTTCCACTGACATGAGAAGACGAGTCGACACGTGTGAATCAGTGACCACAGAAATCATCAGCGTTGCCTCCAGCAGAGCGATAGACTATGAAGGTGAGTTTAATGAGAGACAGTGAAGGCACCACCTTCATAAACTGCTCCATCATGACTATGCAAAGTCCGTTAAGTTACAGCGAGTCCGACCACCGCTCCATGACTCCATCTACAGCAGCCAAGCGTGCGGAGGCTGCAGCTGAACTAGCAGTGAAGGAAGCAAATTATGAGATGCTGCAAGAGGAAGAAAGACATGAAGAATCAAAATGAGAGTTACGGTGGGAACACACTTCCTGGCAGGAAATGTCTCTGTCTCCACATGCAGCTGCTAAAATGGTTTAAAAAAATCTATATTTTTACATGTGTGCCATATTCACATTCACAATAAACACTGACAACAAA
>NW_019525439.1:97623-101789 GCF_002814215.2 Seriola lalandi dorsalis
CCCTAGACGTGCAGCGAAATAGTCAATCGTGTATTGGGAAAATAATATTTAATTGGCCAATCAACATCGCCAAATTTAGGGATCTAGGGGCGCTGGAAATCCCGCCCCTGCTACATAAAATGCGTGAAAGTTTTAGCTTGCTACTTCAGGAATTGGGGAGATGATGGCGGCGGCAACGACAGTTGAGGGGCAGCCTCCGCCAAATTCGGTGAAATCTTTATTAAACTACCCTTTCACGAGAAGGTCTATGGAGGAAAAAATTCGTTTGTTTTTTTTTTGTTTCCCCTGCATCCCTTTCAAAAGTGACAAGTGTGATTTGACGTGGACATAGTCTGGACTAACTGACTTAACACCTCTCCGAACACATCAAGAAGCATGAGAGATCAAAAGTTCACATGGAAAACTGTGTAAAGTTAGCTGTGCTCGGAAAGATTAGCATAGCAGTGCAACTAGACGATGGGCACCGCATTTCTGTAAGAAGGCACTATGAAGAGGCATATAAAAACTGTCATATTTTATCTAAGATCATCGATTGTGTTAAGTTTTGTGGTGCTTTTGAACTAGCAATGCGGGGACATGATGAAAGTTATTCTTCAGACAATCCCGGGATTTTCAGGGGTCTCGTCGACTTAATGGCATCCATTGATCAAGACTTGAGGGAGCACCTTGAAAATGCGACCGTATTTAAAGGCACTTCAAAGACAGTTCAGAACGAGCTCCTGGACTGTATGCTCGCAGTTCTGAGAGAACGGATCGTGAAGTTAAGACAGCAGACTTTTTAGCTATCCAAGCTGATGAATCTACCGACATTTCCACACACTGTCAGTTAGTCCTGGTACTAAGATACATGGACAAACGCAACAATATACAAGAGCGTTTTTTTGAGTTCATTAATCTACCCAACGTCTCTGCGGATGCAATAGCCCGCGCCTTATTGGAGAGGCTGCACACCATCCTTCCAAAGGGACAAGAAAAAAACTTGATCGCCCAGGCCTATGATGGAGCCGCGGTAATGAGGGGTGCCACTGGAGCAGTGCAGCGTAAGGTACAGGACATCTATGCAAACGCTCACTACGTTCACTGTTATCCCCATCAGTTAAACCCAGTGATGCAACAAGCAACCTCCCACATCCCTCAGATCAGTCACTTTTTTGCTGACATGGGGGGATTTGCTTCTTTTTTCACAAAGTCCAGCAAGAGAACTGCAGTGCTTGATGAGGTGGTGGTGCACCAACTTCAAAGTGCATCGTCAACACGTTGGAATTCAACAGTTGTGCTGTCAACACAGTGTACGAGCACAAGGATAATCTTCGTGAAGTGTTTTCAGACCATCCGGAACAGAGAAGTATTTGATGGCCCTACGAAGAGAGAGGAAGGTGGCTATGTGAGAATGCTGGAAGATGAAGCTTTCTGTTTTTTCCTATCCTTGTTTCACAAGATCATGCCACATGTAGACATGCTATATAACATGCTGCAGAAGAGAAACATCGATTCTGTCTACATCGCAGAAATCACCCAGACATTCATCAACCGCGTGCAGGCTATCAGGTATGCTAAATGCATTAATATATATATTATAATGATGATATATACATAGCCTAGCCTAAATGTTAATTATGTCTGCATAGATTCTGTGTAGCCTTAAATGTTTATATGTCATCCTATTCAAACAATGAATTTATCTGTAAAATTTAGATGAAATATAATTGCCAGTAATTATAACAACCTTGGGTTTGGTTAATATATCCTGAGCCAGTTTTCAGAACTCTTACTCATGAAACGTCTGCATTGTATCAGGGAGGCTGTTCCTAACCTGGTTGAAGATGAGGAGTACAGGGGACCTGTTCAGGAGCCACCCACAAAGAAACGGAGAACATTGGGAGAAGACACGCAACACCATTTGGCACTGGAGGTCAGCACTTGCTTCGTGGTCTGATTTGAATCAGATCATCAAATAAAATCTAATGAAGATGCTGGCCATTTGATATAGTGGTCCAGACTGAAATGTATATTGTCATATTATGATATGAATAATTGCAGTAAGCCATATTGGTTTATTACACAATATAGGCTAGCTCTTCAGAATATTGATTATAGTGAGACATGTGAAGACCTAATTCTTTCACATTTTTGAAATTATATATCATTGCATAGGTATGTGACACCATTATGAGCCATGCCAAGGAGAGGTTTTCATTCACCAAGCACCTCGTCAGCGCCACTCTGTTGCAAGGAGACTTGTTCCAACAACACAGCAGAAAGTTCCCAGATGCAGCACTGGCTCATCTCCGCCTCCTCCACAGGCTGATTCAGGCGGGAAAAGCTGCCTCCAGTCATCAGTAAGTGGAGCTACACAGAAATAACGACTCTGTGTTCAACTACTGACCATCGACTAACTCTGCTTCTACTCTTATTCCCCCGCTTCTACCGCCAAGATCAACACAACATGGCGGACACGTTTAATGTCGGTGCAGACTTTACAGTTACAGCTGTGACTCAGTTACAGTAACATTATAATAACACCACAACAACACCACGATGAGTTGAAGGTTAGATAACTCAGGTAACGACAGGTGTTAACGAGTAAAACATTAAAAACTGCTCACATTACCTTCAGAGAGAAAATAATCTGCGTCACAACGTTGGTTCAAAGTGAAATTTACCTTAGGTGTCTCACCTGGAACAGGGCGTGACATGAAGGTGTTGTCATAACCGCAGCAGGTTCAAGTCCGACCTTCGGCTATTTTTCTGCAAACCATCCCGTCTTCCTGACTTACCTGTTTTCCCTCATTGTTGTTATATTAGGAGTGTTGCTGTTCAATGCTTTATGACTTTAACGTGTCTCCCAGCAGGTTCATCAGTTTTCAGTTTTAGTTTTTGTGATGTCAGTATTTAAAGCTCGTGTCTCACATTGATTAATGTGTTTTCTGAATTTCCTTGTGTTTTGTCTATTTGCATGTGTTTTCATAAGGTGCAGTTAATTGATCTCTCAGGGCCACCGTAAGATTCAGATCAGAAACTTGTTTAGAGACACAAACGTTTAGAAACAACCAAACTCATGGAGAGTTTTTTAGATCTCTGAATTTTTTCCTCTTTTTTTAATCAAATTTTTTTTATTACTTTTCCCTAAGTACTGAAGGTTAGCTTCATGCTTCAATGCTGGACATTGTTCATTTTAACATAAACAGAAACAAAACCAGTCGTAACACTACACTGTAATATTCTACACTATGTACTGAACAATGTTGATATTCAGTAATTTTCTTCATGGTAACAATAGTGTGACACATGAATCCACTGATTTCATTTTCATGTATTTAATTTATTATTTCTGTAAATGACTCTTAACAGGTCTATTAATATGGTAACCACTACCTTTAAGCTTTTATTTTGTTAGTCCTTTTGCAATGTGATGGGTCTTTTATTTTGAAGTTCTTCTGGAAGAAGTGTTGCATCCCTATGTCGGTGGTCTACAGACAAAACGACACTTATCAGACTCTGGCCTAAGGTGACCAACTGTCCCCATATTCCGGGAACAGTTGCTGTTTTTGGTGTCCTGTCCCTGGTTGGAGCAGTCCCTGGAAATGTCCTCGTTTTTTCCCTGTGGATTAAAAACCTGAGGGAAAGAGGCTGCAGACAGGTAGACGTCTAGCGTTGCGCTTGTTTTGGCCAACAGAGGGGATCAGCTGCTATAGGAGCTTCAGAAATGAAGCTGAAACCATCAAAATAGAATCATCCAATCAGATCTTTCTGTCTTTTTTTTCCCGTCATTGTCGTTTTTTTTTTGTTTTGTTTTTTAAATATGGCCCTACTGCTCTTCCGTAGATCGGTAGTGCGGAAGTGTTGGAAAGGTGGAAGACAACCAATCACACCAAAAATCAATTATTCGTTTATTTATGATGCATAATTCAAAAGAACCGCCTTTGTTTTTATTTTCTTTTATAAAAATAAATGATATAAACTTTAATTCACACACAGCTGTTTTGTCTTCCTGTTAATGTAAACAGCGAGCAGGTTCACGCTTTTATTCTGAAAATCCTGCCGGATGTGTCTGACTAGTATTAGCTAGAGGACACAGTCCTGTCTCAGTGCGGCGCTGACCTCCGGCTGTCGATGAGAAAAGTCAAATGGCGGGGAGCAGACTAGAGAAGTTTGGAACCGTATTC
>NW_019525439.1:101839-102634 GCF_002814215.2 Seriola lalandi dorsalis
CCTCAAAACCTTTGACAAATCTTCCAGCAGCTGGAGAGACTGGGACAGAAACAACAACCACTTCTTCTCTTGGGGAATTTCAGTCTTTCCTCTGGACATTGGCTTTCAAAGTTAAATCTCTGTCTCAGGATTGAACCAACAACCTCCAAACTTGTAGAGAGTCATCGACCACCTGGAGCCTCTTGGACAAAGACACTGTAAACCTCATTTCTTAGAACTTTTCAGTCTTTCCTCTGGACATAAACCTTCATCACTGAGAGCCTCAGGACCATTTCACTGACTGTCTTTGTCTCTTCTCAGACCTTTAAAATAAACTATGAAAACATTTTAGTTTGAACTGAATCAGCTCAGTCGTCCTCAGATTCACAGAGACACTGATACTCACACTGATGCTTTTATTGTGAAAAGACAAGAAAATCAGAGTCTTAAAAAAAGTAAAAATCAACAAGTTTTGTGTAATAATCTTAGTTTCCATCTTTAAAGGAAGAGGTTTACAAGAATCATTTACAAGAGTTTAAAAATGAACTGATTTAATTCATGAATCTGAAAAGGTGAGTGAGTGAAAGAGACAGACATGTAGAGACTGAACTATCTGTTCAACAGTGAGTTTCTCTGACAGGAGGAGACTCTCTCTGCTACACTCAACACAGAGACACTGAGGAACCAGACCAGAACCTAAACCCAGGATACAGAGGTTCAGTGAAGGTGGTGTTGAAGGTGTAGAGGTGGATCAGTTTGTTAGAGGAGACTCTGTAGAAGGACAGAGAGCCAGCAGGACAGTCCACATACACTGCT
>NW_019525439.1:102684-104036 GCF_002814215.2 Seriola lalandi dorsalis
GACAGGCTCCGCCCACTCTCCTACCCACAGACGGTATACTATCACTAACACAAAGGAAAAAATAATAAAGTAAAATACACTTTGTGTCCCACTGGGTTTCACACTGGGAGTCAAGAGCGTTTCAGATCTATATCCAACACTGCAGAGTGATCGTGCTACAGCTGATTAAATTAGAAGACAGGAACAGAAAAGAGAAGAAAGATGTTACTGAGGAAGCTGATTAATGTGGGAAAACACGTAATATGTAGATATAAATTCCTACAAATGCAGATGACTTTATAGTGTTAGACTTGACTGTGATAAAGTAAAAAAGTTTTAGTATCAGAATCAGTAGTATTGTATAGTAGTAGCAGTAGCATAGTATCAGAATACACATATAAAAACCTTTGTTATTGTGACTGGTTTATTATTTCAATATCCAACATTATAGAGGCTATTTAGTGTGAGAAGTTCCTGCATGAGACCGAAGGAGAAAAGTGAGTTTTAGCTTGATGAGTATTTCATTTGAAAAATGGAGTTAATTCTGTAATTTAGTGACACATGGCTCAACAAAATCACACACAGGTAGAGCAAAGTGGACATCTCCACAAGTTACTTAATATATATTTTCTATTTGCTATATATCCTTGCAGACATAGTGACTGAGCTGGTGTGGTACAATCTATTTAATCTTTCCCTGTTCTCATTGTTTATCTTCATCCAGGATGTTTTCCTGATCTGTTTCTCCCTGGTGAGCCCGGCGTCCTACGAGAACGTCAGAGCTAAGGTGAGTCTCGTCTCTGAAGGTACATTATTATTTTATATGTCACTGGAATCAATAGCTCCCACTTATATACTGTATATTTCTCTCTATTAAATAAAGTAGTCCTAAAATAGAAATGGCTGAATGACAAGAAAAGCAAGAAACAATCAACATGGCAGATATTGTTCCTGCGTCACCATCACCACATCTATTAAGAGTGTCTATAAAGAGATGCACAATTTATTATATTCTATTTTTAATTTGTATACCATGGGTATATTATAGGTAAATTTACTTCACAGGTACCGTTACTGTTTGATAGAAGTGCTCCTTCAAAATAACTGATTTCAATTTTCTTTTGGAGCCCAGAAGCTAATAACCTGCATCCTAGTTGCATCTTATTAAATTACTTGTGTCACTGTCTCCAGAACCTCAGGTCATTTTCAGGCTCCAGTGATAGATTATTCAAACACTGTATTGACTCTCTTTTATTTATCATTCACCACAGTAACATGGAACTGACATGATGCTAAAAATAAGTGGTTCTTAGTAAAATGTTGGCATGGAGGGAAATTAAAAAGGAAGCCCAGGTGATGAAAAGGTAGAGAAA
>NW_019525439.1:104086-104670 GCF_002814215.2 Seriola lalandi dorsalis
ATACTGTGAAAATAACACATGGATCACATGCTGCCACTAACCAACTAACTAATCTATCAACTATTTTATCAGATAGTCAAGTAATGTAAACAATTAATTTTCCTCCAGAGAATCTAAATGGCTTTCTGGCATGGTCACAAGATTTCAGATTCAGGCCTAAACATTTTCTCAAACAATTATTCAGTGTAAATTCTAACAGCAGACGACTTTATGACTTTATGAACGTATTTATCAGCTAATAAAGACCAACGATATTAAAAAGCTCCATCTGCTAATGAACAGACATTTACACATGAAGTAATCCTTCACATGTTTGTGACTGATCTCACTGTGCAACATAAAAATAATGATTGCAAAGTAACACTGGTTAAACAAGACTTACAGTGAAGGGATTTTAACTGTGATGTGCTCATGCTCCCACAGTCAGTCAGCCTCTAACCAGCTGGTTTTATCTTTATCTTATCCATATCCTTATTGATCCAGGTCACACTTTTACTGATTTTTTAAATAAATAAATAAATTCAGAACAGGAAATGAATCGATAGTTCTGGTTTGTCTCAGTTCAGTTGTTCAGTTCAACAATC
>NW_019525439.1:104720-105312 GCF_002814215.2 Seriola lalandi dorsalis
AAACTGAACTTGAGTAAATGTACTCAGTTACTTTGAAGCATCTGATCCTGAACATTGATCCATCAATGTGAAATAAATAAAGTCTCAGTAAAGCTCTGACAACAACATGACATGTTCAGTATTGATCAGTGATAGGGAGTAATAGTAAGTATTGATCAGTGATAGGGAGTATTAGTAAGTATTGATCAGTGACAGGGAGTAATAGTCAGTATTGATCAGTGATAGGGAGTAATAGTCAGTATTGATCACAGATACAGAGTAATAGTCAGTATTGATCAGTGACAGGGAGTAATAGTGAGTATTGATCAGTGATAGGGAGTACTAGTCAGTTTTGATCAGTGATAGGGAGTAATAGTCAGTATTGATCAGTCTAATAGGTATAAAGAAACCACACTACTTCGGTGTTAACTGTCTTTCTGAACATCATATAGAGCCTTAAAACCCCTGTCAGCCCCTCAGCCCGCCACACTGAGTCCACATCAGTCCTGTAGTGTAAATCTAATGACAGACCACTCACCCACAGAGAAAGTCCCAGCTGTTCTCCAGCGGCTGTCCGGACGAGCTCAGACCGCGATTAGTGGCTCAGACAGCG
>NW_019525439.1:105362-106792 GCF_002814215.2 Seriola lalandi dorsalis
CCAAGCTGGATCTGAGGGACGAGAAGGAGACCATCGAGAAGCTGAAGGAAAAAAAGCTTGCACCAATCACCTATCCTCAGGGCCTGGCTCTGGCAAAGGAGATAGGTCAGTGACACTCATGGGTGACTGACTCTCAGGTCTTGTATGACAGCGGACCGTAGCCTCACTGGCTGGTGGAGGCTTGAAACAAAGTGGTGCTTAATTTATTTCTATGTGCGGGTTTATGGATGTGTGTTATTCTGTGTCTTTAGACGCAGTGAAGTACCTGGAGTGCTCGGCTTTGACCCAGCGTGGTCTGAAGACTGTGTTTGATGAGGCCATCCGCGCCGTGCTCTGCCCCCAGCCCACCAAGGTCAAGAAGAAGCCCTGCTCACTGCTGTAGACGGTAAGTCTGAAATAAACAGAGGGAGGGAGGAGAAGAGAAAAAAAGGAAACAATGAGAAGTTGTAGTGAACAAGAGAGAGAGAACAGTAGTCACAGTGATTTATTTATTTCCGGATCTTAAATCTCAACTCACCCAACACAACTTCTTGATCACATACTGTGCAGCGAGATCAGACTTGTCACTAATGGATGATTCAAAAGCTTCTTCCTTATTGAACATAGAGTTTCATGCGCTGGAGAAACACAATAAAGGTGAAAGGAAAAAAAAGATCACATTAATAGACAAGACAAATTAGACATGACAGATAGAATAAGAAACACAAGGAGTGAGCTCTGATATCACACTGAAAATAAAGGCCGATTCTTGCAACGTGACGTCACTAATGTCACATTTTATATGTGAAATAAAAGTCCCTATCACAGCACCTGGGTAATTATTATCACAAGACTCTTCAGGGAAGATTTCCTTTTTTCCCAGAAAGGACGAGGACAGACACATTATGCAGTGAGCTGGAAACTACAGCAACAATTTGACAGACAACAATCCAAGCTTTTTCTCCACAAGAGTCACATTAGCTATTGAAAAACCCAAAGATGCAGGAATGTGAAAAAAGATCTTTTTTTAAGATGACCAAAATAGATGCAGAACTGCATCCTGCTGGCATTTCAATATGTCACAGTACAGAGAGTATTTAAAGACGTGACAAAGAAATGATTTTTACAAAATTGCATGTGCAATAATGACTCACGTCTTTGCTGAGAGGAAGAAATGTTTTTGTTCTTATTGCTGAAGCAGAAATGAACTTTGTCAGACATCACACATTCAAATCTCATACATCACCATCTACATGTATGTGGTCTCCATCATTTTAGGTTCCTCCAGGACCAGAGAGAAGCCACAAAGAGATTCAGACTGCTGAACCCAGCTCATGAGAAGAACATTTGTTATAATGTTGTAATGTTACTGAGAGAGTAATACAACTAGATTTCCACTAGTTTGAAAAAATAATTATGCCTTTGCTGTTATAATAAAACGGTAAAATGCT
>NW_019525439.1:106842-107982 GCF_002814215.2 Seriola lalandi dorsalis
TGGCACGGCTCTATTCAGTAAAAGGGGCAACACGAAGATGGCCAGTAGCCGTGTTCTACAATCTCCTGGACATGGCTGCAAGAAACGCCCACATCTTATTCCAAAAGTGCATGTCCATCAACATCGCCAGACGAGCATTTATCTTGCAGTTGGCAAAGGAACTGTGAGCGGACCACGTTTGCGCCATGTCCGGTCCAGCAGGTCTACCCACAGAGCCGCAACAGAGTCACCAAAGAAGGCAGTGTCAGATCAACAGTCACTGCAAGCAGAACAAGACAAAGGTGTGCTGTCAAGGATGCGAGCGACCTGAGTGTGGAAGTGCACAGTAATGGTGGAGAGCTTTTGCTCCAACTGTGTGCCACTGCCCTAGATATAGTTCTAGTATTTAGTATAGATAGCCTAGTTATTGTTTTTAGACTTATTTTTGTTTAGGGTATTCCTGGTTTGTTGTTTCTATGTCTGTTTATAATTTTTTTTTATTTGACGCATAAAATAAATAATCATTATTATCAATATTATTATTATCACCGCTTTCCCAGTAACATTGGCTTTAGCCCCCGCAACCAAGGACAAGCAGGTTGGAAAATTAATTAATTAATTATCATTATTATTATTGTTCTTGTTATTATTACCATTGTTATTGTATAGCCTGATATTGTATTGTTTTACATTGTGAATAATTGTATTATTTATATATATTGTTGTTGTTGTTATATTAAAATATTATTATTATTACTATCCCCCATTGTTTCTGAGTTTATCTCTTTTATTGAGGGTGAGTTATTAAAATACATATAGTTACAAGTTTTAAGTGTAGGCTTAATATATTTTAGTATTGTGCGGCAAATTTGCGAAACACGCAGCAGCAGTATCCCCCGCAGCCATTCTCTTTGATCCTTGTCTCATTTATCTCCTTTTCCTAGTAATTATCACGTGTTTAACTGTTGAACAGGAAGCTTACACTAAATAATGATTGATTACCTGACTATGTGACAGTAAGTTGTTTCCTATATCACTAAATATCACTAAACCCTCATCCACTCTCCCGCCCACCTCCCTAACTGATTGCATCACTGAAATAAAAACCTGGTTCACTCTAAACTTCCTTAAATTAAACAGTAACAAAACCGAGGTTCTCCT
>NW_019525439.1:108032-108646 GCF_002814215.2 Seriola lalandi dorsalis
CTGTTTCACTACAATAAAGACAAAAACATAAGACACCTCAGCCCCAGGCTAACTCAGGTCTAAGACCAATGTTACCATGGTAACAATCAATGACACCTGTAGCACCCAACAACAAGGAACAGGAAAACATGGCTCATAATTTGAGGTTTGTTAACATTGTTACGGAGAGAGCAAAGAGAAGGGAAGAGATTTAGAGACCAAATCAGATTTTTCTTTTTATTGCATCACCCAAATTTCCAAAGTAAAAAAGACAAACATTTTCTGCTGGAGTTAATGATGCTTAGTGGTTGGATGCTGTTCTTCGGTCGGTCATTTCTATGCCTCTGTGCCGGCAGCAGCCAGAGCAGGAGTTGATTGTTTTCAGGTTGTCCACCCGTCCCGTCCTTGTGGACCTTTTATCTCCATAACACCTTGACAGAACTTCTTCAACTTTAGTTCACACATTCACCTGGACTCAAGGAACAACTGATTAGATTTTGATGGTCAAAGGTCAAGGTCAGTGTGACTTCACAAAACACTTTTTAGCCATTACTCAAGACTTTTATGACAAAATGTCAAACGAATGGTTCTTATTTTATCTGACGCTGGATAAACAGGGATGTGACCTGAAACTA
>NW_019525439.1:108692-109815 GCF_002814215.2 Seriola lalandi dorsalis
TGTTCCCACTCCCTCCCGCTCCCTCAGATCATCTTCCTCCACACACCTGTCTGTCCCCTCTGCCCGTCTCACCACCATGGGGAGTAGAGCATTCAGCCGCTCTGCTCCCCGTCTCTGGAACCTACTACCACCCCAACTCAGAAATATCGATTCATTCCCCCATTTCAAATCACAACTCAAAACACATCTGTTTAAAACTGCCTTTTCCATCTAATGCCAATTGCTGTGTTACTTTTGTTTTGATTTTTATATTTAATTTTTATTGTTGTTAATTAATTAATTAATTCTTAATGTGTTTTAATCTCAATTTGTGTAACTGTACGGTGTCCTTGAGTGCCAAGAAAGGCGCCTTTAAATAAAATGTATTATTATTATTATTATTTATATCCCCGTACACCTGCAAGGTTAAAACACACAATCAATGAAAATACGTTTAGCGGTCTGGCGGACCTCGCGGCTCTTAAAGGGGGTGTTCCAACGTTGGCGGTCCTAGTGTTAAACTGCCCTTTCACGAGAAGGTCTATGGAGGAAAAAATTTGTGTTAAGGAGCTGGGACCCGACAAGCCCGAAATTAGCATCAACCAGCCAACCAAGGAGAAAGGTAAAGCATATAACCGGACATTTAGCAGGAGTTGGTTCCAGCGTAAGCCGTGGCTAACAGGGTGTGGAACAGCCAATGCACTTCTTTGTTTCCCCTGCATCCTTTTCAAAAGTGACAAGTGTGATTTGACGTGGACACAGTCTGGAATAACTGACTTAAAACACCTCTCCGAACGCATCAAGAAGCACGAGAGATCAAAAGTTCACATGGAAAACTGTGTAAATCTAGCTGTGCTGCAGCTAGACGATGGGCACCGCATTTCTGTAAGAAGGCACAATGAAGAGGTAGATAAAAATCGTCGTATTTTATCTAAGATCATCGATTGTGTTAAGTTTTGTGGTGCTTTTGAACTAGCAATGCGGGGACATGATGAAAGTGATTCTTCAGACAATCCCGGGATTTTCAGGGGTCTCGTCGAGTTAATGGCATCAATTGATCAGGACTTGAGGGAGCACATTTAAAGGCACTTCGTAGACAGTTCAGAACGAGCTCCTGGACTGTATGCTGGCAGAGAGAGCGGAT
>NW_019525439.1:109865-110801 GCF_002814215.2 Seriola lalandi dorsalis
GTGGAAGCTTATCCCTCATTGGACAAGGCCAGACTTAAAACAGAACTGTCCCTGATCTATGAGAACGAGGAGAACAGGCAGGGAAATCTATTGGCACACCAGCCCCACCAAGAATGTTTTTCACCAGCCGCCACTGTCTACTACAATAACATTATATTAGATTATAATTATAGATTATTATAAGAGATTAAACTGTTAAATTCAAGTTTAATACTGTAAAAAGATTATAAAATGAAATAAAATTACTGACAATTAACAGTAAAAGAAGTATTTGTTCTGTCATTTTATTGAGATTTATTTGTTAATTTACAAAAATCTTGTAATTAAGTTTTCACAACAAAAATCTTGAATAAATGTGTTTTTGTCAATGTATAACATGTGTAAGAAGTGGTATAACTATCATTGACATTTTTCAGATTTTTTCCCCATTATACTTTTAAGGTAAAATCAATGTTTGTAAAGCGGGTTGTAATAAATATATGCATTTTAAATTTGAATACACACCCTGGACAGAAAGGGGCCTTATTCAAATATTAAAGTTTGAATCTTTGCCGTCCAATCAGAGCATTGCACTCGGCTCCGCATCCTCGAGCTCCGGGACAGTTGTGTGTGTGAGCTACACTACGGTCTCTGCTCTCTTCCAAAAGTCCGTCAGCTGACCTGCTTCTCCAGAGCTTTCTGTCTTCGGCGGCCAGGGAAAGGTTGTTTAACGAGGTAAAAAAAAAAAAATGATGAGTGGAATTATTTAGATTATGTTCTTTATGTGAAAGTAGCTATTATTATTAGTGCCACGGGTGCTCAGCTCCGAGGCATCTATTAATATTCCTCAGACTTATTATTATTCTTCCGCCAAATTTTGGCGCGTAACTCGTCCCGCATCAAAACGTGCGTCTTGATCCCGAAAGAGGTGCTATGACTTTTGGTGTTAAAATTCCA
>NW_019525439.1:110851-111519 GCF_002814215.2 Seriola lalandi dorsalis
AGTTATCTCCATGTTTAAACCACATCACGTCTCCCCCCTCTCTATGACGGACAGAGTTTTACCTCCACCTTCCTGTGAGGACGTTCACAACAGACAGAAACTCTTTGATTTCAGACGTGGTCCAACAACACGTCGTACAAACTAGTTCTTTTCTAGAATAACCTGAATCCTACTGTCAGTTACAGCTTACATCTGATCAGCTGATGGACGTCGTCCTTTAAAGTCAATGAACCAGTCTATAGACCGGTCGCTCTTTAAAGACAGACAGCTGGGTTCAGGAGAGTCTGGTCTCTGCTGCTGGATCCTGAAACAAACAGAAATGATGAATGTGCATGTTGGATAAAAACTGATGTAAAATATGTTCAGTCTTTAAATGGACAACTAACTTTTATTGTGAAATGTCTTTCTGACCTTCCATCAACAGATTGTCTGAAATCAAAAGGTTGATCCATGGACCGGTCGCTCTTCATGGACACACAGCTGGATCCAGGTCCAGGTCCAGGTCCAGGTCCAGCAGAGTCTGGCTTGTGCTTCTTCTTTCTGCTTCAACACAACACACAGAGCTTTGAGTGTGAATAATGATGGAGCAGTGATCTGAGTCATGGACAGTTAGAGATCCTCATCTCACCTCTGAGCTCTGGTCTTTCTCTCATGTTCCCCACACAGAG
>NW_019525439.1:111569-113172 GCF_002814215.2 Seriola lalandi dorsalis
ATAAAAGGTCATACAAACCTCATAGTATGGTCAGGCATGAGCCGAAATAATTTAAATAGACATAAAAGTGCCAAAAAACGTCAAAGTATACTATGGCAGAAAAATGCCAAAAAACGTCATAGTATACTATGGCATAAAATGTCAAAAAAACGTCATGGTATATTAAGGCATAAAAGGTAATATGAATGTCATAGCATGGCAATGCATTAGACAAAATACTTTAATTAGGCAGAAAAATGCCAAAAAACGTCATAGTATACTATGGCAAAAACGTCAAAAAAACATCATAGTATTTTAAGTCATAAAAGGTCATACAAACCTCATAGTATGGTCACGCATGAGACAAAATGATATAATTACGCATAAAAGTGCCAAAAAACGTCAAAGTATAGTATGTCAGAAAAATGCCAAAAAACGTCATAGTATACTATGGCATAAAATGTCAAAAAAAAATTCATAGTCTATTAAAGCAGGATTTGAACCTACAACCTTTGTAATGTGAAGCAACTGCTTTAACCACTTGACTATGGCATTAACTCTTCAACTCATGGTGTTCTAAGCTGTAAAACCATCATATTATCGTAAGGTATAAAAATGCCAAAAAACGTCATAGTATACTATGGCATAAAATGTCAAAAAAACGTCATGGTATATTAAGGCATAAAAGGTAATATGAATGTCATAGCATGGCAATGCATTAGACAAAATACTTTAATTAGGCATAAAAATGCCAAAAAATGTCATAGTATACTATGGCAGAAAAATGCCAAAAAACGTCATAGTATACTATGGCAAAAAACGTCAAAAAAACATCATAGTATTTTAAGGCATAAAAGGTCATACAAACCTCATAGTATGGTTAGGCATGAGCCGAAATAATTTAAATAGACATAAAAGTGCCAAAAAACGTCAAAGTAAACCATGGCAGAAAAATGCCAAAAAACGTCATAGTATACTATGGCATGAAATGTCAAAAAAACGTCAGGG
Source organism: Seriola lalandi dorsalis (assembly GCF_002814215.2). Classification (NCBI taxonomy): domain Eukaryota; kingdom Metazoa; phylum Chordata; class Actinopteri; order Carangiformes; family Carangidae; genus Seriola; species Seriola lalandi. The sequence goes on from NW_019525439.1 coordinate 112,557, forward strand.
TATATTAAGGCATAAAAGGTAATATGAACATCATAGCATGGCATTGCATTAGACAAAATACTATAATTAGACATAAAAGTGCCAAAAAACGTCAAACTATACTATGGCAGAAAAATGCCAAAAAAACGTCATAGTATACTATGGCAGAAAAATGCCAAAAAACGTCATAGTATACTATGGCAAAAAATGTCAAAAAAATATCATAGTATTTTAAAGCATAAAAGGTCATAAAAACCTCATAGTATGGTCATGCATGAGACGAAATAATATAAATAGACATAAAAGTGCCAAAAAACGTCAAGGTATACTATGGCAGAAAAATGCCAAAAAACGTCATAGTATACTATGGCATAAAATGTAAAAAAAACGTCATGGTATATTAAGGCATAAAAGGTAATATGAACGTCATAGCATGGCAATGCATTAGACAAAATAATATAATTAGGCATAAAAATGCCAAAAAACGTCATAGTATACTATGGCAGAAAAATGCCAAAAAACGTCATAGTATACTATGGCAGAAAAATGCATAAAAACGTCATAGTATAGTATGGCACAAAGGTAATATGAACGTCATAGCATGGCAATGCATTAGACAAAATACTATAAATAGGCA
>NW_019525439.1:113222-114154 GCF_002814215.2 Seriola lalandi dorsalis
ATGAGATATTTCCCACATAATACATGATGGAGGGTTGTGACATTGTTTTATATCAGAGTCTTTTATATATGAATATGAATTAATAGACAAGTCTTTTATGTAAAATTATGTAATAAAAACCAATTAATAACATTACCTTTCTGCAATTTTAAGCCTTATTATTTGTATTATAACAATGTTAGACCTTATTTATAGGTAATTTCATTTTTTTTATACAGGTAAATGGTCTTTATTAAACATTAAGTCAGTGTGGGAGAGTACCACCAAAAAACAGGGAGCTACTTTGCTCCCCTCTTGTGGAGTTGGTTTGAACATTTTAAATATATCTAATATGCTTCATAGTTTGTCTACGAAATAAAAACAGTAAAAATTCTCTCCTTAAAATGGTTTGTTTTATTGCAAACATTCAAACAGGTGAATAGATTTTGAATAGCTCACAGTTGAAATTAAATAAACACAAACGAGAATGTATGGTAAAGCTGAAAAAAAGACTTCAAATACCTTCTTTGTTTTTATTGTAATTTTTATTTGATCAGATTCGTATTTAGCAAATATGTTTTGAGTCCTTTACTTGCCAAGAGCTAGTCTAGAGATGGCCGGAACATCTTGTCACTTTCCGATACAGAGTCACTGTAGTGTCCAGGATTCACTGTCGCAATGTGTGTATGTAACAATAGCAAAACTGATTGCTAATTGTCATTGCTCAGGTTCACTCTCACCTTACCAATAACCATCTTTTCAGACAATTTATGTCTGGATTCTGCCTACTTCATAGCAGAATCACTAACAGCAGCTGTTTCTGGGCTATTAACCATGGGCCTACTTGTGCTGCTTGATCTGAGCTCAGCCTTCAACACAGTTTCTCATAATATTCTGCTAGACAGGTCCTGAAGGACAGTGAGTTGGAGTTGCTGCTGTTTACAGGAAGGACA
>NW_019525439.1:114204-141307 GCF_002814215.2 Seriola lalandi dorsalis
ATGGCATAAAATGTCAAAGTATATTAAGGCAGGATTTGAACCTACAATCTTTGTAGTGTGAAGAAACTGCTTTAACCACTTCACTATGGCATTATCTCTTCAATTCATTGTGTTCTAAGCTGTAAAACCATCATATTATCGTAAGGCATAAAAAATGTCATCGTATATTAAGGCATAAAAGTTCATAAAAACCTCATAGTATGGTCAGGCATGAGACGAAGTTATATAATTAGGCATAAAAGTGCCAAAAAACGTCAAAGTATACTATGGCAGAAAAATGCAAAAAAACGTCATCGTATACTACGGTAAAAAACGTCAATAAAACATCGTAGTATTTTAAGGCATAAAAGGTTATAAAAACCTCATAGTATGGTCAAGCATGAAACAAGATAGTATAGTAAGGCATTAAAATGCCAAAAATATTTAATTATAGTAAGGCATAAAAATGCCAAAAAACATGGCATAGTATAGCATGGCATTAAATAGTCAGAGTAAAGCATGGCATAAAAAATGTCATAAAAATGTCATAGTATAATAAACTATAAGAAGCCAGAAGCTAGAGTACCCAGAGAGAATTATGCAGAAAAATGCCAAAACATGTCAAAGTATGCTATGGCAGAAAAATGCATCATAGTATGGCATAAAACATAAAAAAAAAACCATACAATATTAAGGCATAAAAGGTCATAATAATGTCATAGTATGGTAAGACATGAGACGAAATAATATAATTAGGCATAAAAATGCCAAAAAAAGTATAGTAAAGGATAAAAAACGTTGTAAAAACGTCATAGTGTAAGTGAGAGATATAAAATGTCATAGCATAGTAAGGTAAAAAAATATCACAGTTTATCAATGAATAAAAACATCATAAAACATTGCAACAGCATAGTAAATCATAAAAAATATCATAAAAACGTCATAGTATATGAAGGCTTAAAAATGTAATAGAATAGCAATGCATAAAAATGTCATAGTATAGTTACGCATAAAAATGTCACTGTATAGTAAGGCATCAAACACGTCATGAAAACATCATCGGTTTTGGGGAAGTGGCCAATCATTGCCTTCAGCTTTGTTTTAAAGAATGTTGTTTTAAAGAGATTCTCCCCTTGGTATCAAGGTTGTAAGGTCCCTGAATGCAATAAATTCTCAAACATCAGTGTATCATCTCTTTTATTTCTATCTGGAGTGTTTATTTCTCTAAACAGAGCAACTTCTCCATGACAAGATGGACAAGCGAACTGGAACATTCCCAAAAAAATGCATATTACTTCTACCTGGCAAGCCTGAAAAATTGACTTTTTTTCCCTGAACTTCAGTGTGTCTGTACTTACAGTGCTCACCGTTTCTAGGGCAGTATAGCTGTAACATAGATCACTGTAATAGATATTTTTGTGTTGAATTAAGGTTGGTTGGATAATGAGTCTTTTGCACATTGAGATACGCATTAAATTAAAGGCTGAATTTATGATGCTGCAGTTTTTAAAGTACAGATTTATTTTCAGCTCCACTGATATTTTACATGTCCCAGTTCAGAATGCAATCAAAATAACTTTGTGAAAAAAGGCCAAAAGAGACAGGAGACTAACACACATGCCTTCAGGAGTTCGTGTTGACAAAGAAAACAACTTTCATGTTTCAAAACTTGGACAAACTGGAAGTTTTCACAAGTCTCACTGCAAAAAAGGTAGTTTCTGCTCAGAAACAAGTCTGGGGAGTATTTTGCTTTGGGATGTTTTGAATTCAGCATTCATTAAATACACCAGAGGACACACAAACTCTAAGTTGGATCAAGTTTTTCATGCCTAAAATGCTGCAAAAATTATATCTGCTTTGGGTTTTATTGTGCTGTCTTTGTTGAAATGCTCATATCTTTACAAAATCATTTCCTCAGTGCTCAATTAGCTGCATTTGAGGATAGAGAACACATTTTTATTTTGAATACATTTTTTTTATGCAAATTTCACTGCAAGTATGGAGATGAAAATAAACATTTCGAGTGACAGCTGCAAACTGCTGAAGACAGAATGAAAATGATGCTGGATCAGTTCTGCATTTGTTTTCTCCTTGTATCTCCCTCACATTACAAGACCTAAACTACACGGTTATAAATGACTAATACACTTAGAATTACACACACAAAAACACAATACTTTGAAATAAAACAATAACACTGTTGAATTTTGTTGTTAGGGCAATTCTTTTGTTTCACATTTGAATCCAGTAAAGTGGCAGTATTGTAAAAACAACGTTATCAGACTTTTTTCTTTCAGTGGTTTTCACGGCCAGCGGGATTTCTGCCTAACTTTCTCTGGCAACAATGGAGCTCTTTAAGTGACAACTAACTCAAAAACCTCTCAAAAGTCTTTTTGGCTTCAAACACTCCACCTCCCGCAGGCTTGAAAGGTGGCTGTTAAAAGTGAAGCTGTTTCATCCGTCACAGAAAAAAGAACCTGCGGTCTGCTGGGTTCCATGTCACTTACAATAGATATCAATAATGACAAGTTTTCCAAAAATGGTTAAAATGGAAGTAGAAAGAAAGTGCTAGTCTGTGCATCAATATTCTCAGTATGTTTCTGTCATATTTTTTCCCATGAATATAGAAAAAATACACAGCTTCTGTGTTGAGCTGTCAACCAGGAGGGCAAAAGAGGTTAAAACTCCTGCACCACTTTCAATATACGGAACAACTTCATTGTTAGACTTACAAGCTTCGGGTGAGTATGGCACTGATGAAGGCCACAAGCCTTCTGCGTACTGCAAGTGTTGCAGAAGCTTTGACCTCTTAAACTTTTTCCCTTTTCCATGCACCTTGGAAGTGGATGAAGTTGTCCCAGACACATCCCTTTGTTTCTGAACTATTCATCATGAAAAAAAGAAGCATCAAAGCGGTGGGAAGATTTGAATTACTTCCTGTCAGTACTTTCACAATAAAACCAGAGTGGATTCAGATGGTGTTAAGATCTTAGATTGCGATTCTACCCAAAAAGATTGTCATAGGATCTTTTTGCTATATCGCCTACCATTATGTGACAGACATCAATACACTCCATTACAGCCTTATGCATGGGGCAAATGACTGAGCTAAATGCAACAAGCAGATTGCACAAATTTTCAAGGATTGTCTCATTTAAAGAAAAAAGCTATAATCACCCAATAACACTACACGTAATTTAATTGCATTTAAAATTCAAATTTCACCACTACTCTGAGCATCTACACCACAATAGTGACGCAATGAAAGAGAGCACCTTCCCTCATGTTAAGCAAATCATGGGGATTATGCGCCATTTTCAGTTTGTACACAAGGAGAGCTGCAACTTCATGTAATTCACAATCAAATTATTCTTCGGTTACAGCACGAGGAGACTGAAATCAAATCCTTCATTTGCATCAATCAAAGCATGAAACAAAACTCATCTCCTCTTCCTTGGTGTGGCAAACTTTCTCCATTATGCAAATATGGTTCACGCTATTTAACTCTGATTTAAAATATATTATACAAACATATTTTACGGTGGAAATTAAAATACTCAACACACAGACAGACACACACCAGGAAAACAAAGAGTGGGAGGAAGGAGGGGTTGACATGATGAACTGACAGAAGGACACCCTTACCCCCCTCCTCTTTTTATTCCCGCCTTCACTCTCCCTCTTCCCTCTCTGGCTCCAGCCTCTTACTTCCACCACCACCACCCCCCCTCAGCCCCCTCTCTCTCCGGCTCTCTGTTGATCAGACAAAGCTTAATTGGTGTTTGGCCAACTCGGAGGCAGACTGTTCGACCCGACCTGAGCCTTGCTGGAACCAACGTACCAATTAACTTATTATCCTGATAAAGGAGCTGCGTTTTCTTTAGATTTGTGTGTGTGTGTGTGTGAGTGTGTGTGTGTGACTCACAAGTATTTCTGTTTGTGTGTGATAGGCAAAGAGAAAACCTGTGTATACATCTTATTTCTTTACGTGAAAAAAGATCCACGTGTGTGTATCCATTGGTTCCTAGCAAGATGTCTGCTGATAAATGTGAAAAATGGACATCATGCACTTCATACTGACTGCTGTCATCATTGCGGATCACCTAAACCCACCTGAGAGGAGGGCAGTGAGAAAAAGCAGACGACAGAGCCGCTCACACTCACAGCAGGAAACACTCAATTTAAAAAGAAATAGGATGTTGTCTAAATCTCAGATGGGATAAAACAGCTCATATGGCTGTTAGCACCACCTGTGGGGAGGTAAAATCACCGCGGATGGAAGCAGGAGGTGGGTGATAACGTCTGCCTGAGTGTGTCTGTGAATGAGATAGCGTAAGAGAGAGAGAATGTGTGTGTGTGTGTGTGTGTGCATTTGCATGGGAGGGCGGATGATGGTGTATTTGTGCAGCCGTGAGAATGCTTGTGTGAGGGTGTAAGCTATATGTCAGTGTATATTCAACTGTGTGTGTGTGTGTGTGTGTGTGTGTGTGCAAATCAGCCTGTCCACAGAAGCTGTTAGATCTTCTCTCTGAGGTCAGGCCCTTTCATCTCTATTTTCTCCCTTCTCTTTCCTCCCACCCATCCTCCCTTGTTACTGAGTTTTCTCCTGGAGCAGCTGCCGCACCGAAGGCTTGAACTGCTTCACACTTTTAGTTCGGTTACTAGACTATGAAGCATGATTATAACGATTATTTATTCTGTGCTTTACATTTATTTTCATGTGAATCTAGCGTGTGTCTTATGCTCAGTTTTGAAGCTCCAGTAACCGTCTGGGCTCAGAATTATCCCTGTGTCCTCAAACATGCATGTAAATTTATTATAATTTTTGTAGAACTCTTTTTATTGGTTTCGCTCAGGCATACCCCCAGCAGGTTCAAAAGAATATCAAGAATAAAATAATATTTTTCAAATACAATGTGAAGCAAGAGGCAACTTTCAGAGAAAAAAAAAAATCCAATTTAGAAGAGCCTTCGAAGCTTCCATACGTTCATACATTTTTTTCTTCTTCGTTTCTCTCTCAACCCTGACAAACAAAGTGGCAGAGCATCCTCACGATCGTCCACCTGACCGGAATGAAAAGCTGCAAAGTTTTGTTTTGGGGGGGGGGGGGGGGGGTTTAGCTTAATAGCTGATATACACTATATTTGATTAGAAGAAATAAACCAGGTCTCTTTCTTGTCATTGTATAAACCTTTGGGATTCTATTTATTTGCTCAAATTTTGAATACTACTTTCTGAAAAATAAAAAGATGGCATCATTTCACTTGTGTCTGTGACAGAATTTCTTTAATTTCACGGGGACTGTCTGAAAACTATTCTGTCTGTATTGAAGCATCAAAGGAATCTGTAAGACAACTCCTGCTGTATCTCCACCACACTCTGTATTCATGTGCATATATGCCTTTGGGCTATTTATTAAAAAATCAAGCAGCCAACATGAACCTTTATTCAATTAAGAAATCTAGCAGACTTTTCAAACTTGGTTAGTATATTGAAGATCTGGCAGACTTATTGAGTCGTTTTTAAACTTTATAACATATTCTATATATTTTATTTTGACAGTAGCTCCAAGCATGAATGCATTTGGTGAGTAAAACAATGATATTACTGCTTTCATGAATTTTAATCCTGGCTGATCCCAGTGCAGATCACTGACTGTATATACATATGGTCAATGGTCCAGATTTTTGACCATTAACTCCCATTGAGCCCATTTTTAATGCAATTTTTCAAGTTAAACAATTCAAATTCAAATATAAATGATTCCAATTCAGTTTTTCTAGTGACACACTTTTCTGCCCATCATTAGAAACAGATGCCATTTTTGGATGATGCACAAAAAGTGGATTCCTTGATTCCTCTCTCCTCACATCTTTATCTTAACCCCAAAGACACAAGTGGGAGAAATGGGGATGCAATTAAGAGAATTGAGATGTACCCATTGTCAAATGAATAAAGGAAGTTGTTTTGCTGATCTAAATGCAGTTCTCTACTCCAGCAGAATGATGATGCACTCAGCCAAACAGAATACTATTTATCACAATCATGGGTTTTTATACATTTTCTCTTTTCTGAAGGTTTTGCCTTGATCTATTGACATCTGAACATAGGAGTGGTTACTGGATTTCAAGGATGCAGCAGCACTGCAGAGAAAGCTGGCTGCGGTGTGAAAGTGATAGACACGCCATACTGTACATCAAATACATGGAAGTACTATCCATCAAAGCAGCAACTAATAGTGTTGAAACATCTCAACATCAAACCAAAGCCAAGTGCCTTGATATATTATCTGCCATACAGTGTCTTATTCATGTCTTCTTACCTGTCCAGTAGAAATGGATCAACACGAACATACTTTTGGAGTCGACACTGGGTTAGACCTGAAATACTGGATACTCTTATTTTGAAGGCTTAGCTTAAAGTCCCGTTGGGCTGCTCTCGCCTGACGACAGGAAGACACGAAGACTATTCCCTCTTTTGTCACTTTCAGCCAATGAGGTAATTGTTTTGTTTGTATTTATTTTACTTTGGTAAAATGCTATTCTACATGCTGTATGCTAATGTTTATGTTAAGATAACATGGTTAAACCCTGTGTTCAAACCATATTGTGTCTGTAATTATACTTCTCTCATTTTATTCATGCTTCTGAGCAAAAGAAAGAAAGAAAGAAAGAAAGAAAGCAGTATATCTTTGCTGTGCATGAATGAAAAGATTTATTCCTCTTCCTGTCATTCACCATTATCCAGTGGAGTTTGTCGTCCCAGCTGCCAAACAAAATGTTACTGTCTCACCCTTGATCTGTTAAGTCATCTAGTAAACACAGATTTATTTGCTTTAACATCCATTTTTGAGAAACACAAATCTGGAAGTTGTTTTTACATCACACATAATTACATATGTAAGTTTGTAAGAAGCAACACAAACACAAGGATCTAAGTACCTGCTTGGTAAACAAAATCTGAGTGATGAGGGTTTACTGATGTTGTGAAGGATTTGTAGAAACAGTAGTAAAATGAGTCTGTATTTTGAAACTGAATCATTTGAGAAAATGCAAAGTGCTGCTTTTTCCAAAACCTTGAACTTACCTGTAAGTTATTCTGTCCAGGAAAAAAGAGAAATAGAAAAACAGACTGGCAGTTTTATATGGATATAGGGTCAAAATAGCCTCCACCTCTATCTCACTCTCCACCCCTCCATGTGGCAGTGAGTCAAGCTTTGAATATTAGAGAGTAGACTCTTGATACTCAACAGCGATAACCTCATTATAAAAGGAATGATCCATATTACAGCCACGTGCAAAGAGGCTGAAAGGCCAATAAAGCAAGCTAACCTCATTTAATAAAGTCATATGATATCAGTGTTGACCACTGAGACCTCGGGCCTGTGACTCTACAGCTCAAGGGGCTGTAATATTTGAAAGTGACGGCAGGTTGTTCTGGCAAAATTAAACAAAAGTCATGGAATCATGCGCCTCTGCAGATAATGAAAAAACTGACGATGACAGCGACTCTATTAAGATAATGAACTGCTGAGCATTTTTAAATGTCAGCAGTGCAATGTGAGTGTCACACAGTCTTGTACGTATAGTGTCTGAACAGGAAGATAAGAAGGATTGACAGCATCACATCTTTTAACAGCAAAGATATATTCTACTTGAATATTGATCACAGCCCATTTTATCATCTTGAAAAAAAACATAAAGACAATGAGCTAATTCCAGCAGTGATGTCACTGAGACGTAGGGTTTAAATAAGCCATATACTGTGACATTTTTGCAGTGGGCACATCTGTTTGTACAGAGGTGAGCCAAGTTCAAAAACCCATAATCCTGGACATTATTTTTTATACAGGGCACACCGGATTAATTGGAGGTGAGGAAAGAAGAAATATATGTAGAAAGATTGGTGAGATATTGGATCATTTGAATATTTATCGAAACGAAACCTTGTGAGAAGTTCAGAGGGAGAGATCACTATTTGGTGTAGCTGACAATTCAAATTTGACCCCAACTACACACTGCTTTTTGTAAGAAGCCAAAAAAAAAAAGTTGGAAACCACTGGTTTAAGCTGGTTATATTATCCTTGGTCCAAAATGTTCATCTGAAAAAGTCACTAAAACTAGTGACATGGAAATCTCACTGAAGAATAGGTTTGAAATTATAGATATGAGTCCTCATGTACACCTTAACCCTAATCCTGATATGATACATATGAAGTCCTTATCGTATGAGATCAGCGACACTAGTCAAGGAAGTAGGACTGAAGAGGATTATGGACTCTCAGCAAGAAGGTCCTGGTTCTTTCTGTTTGTGTTTGAATGTTGTTGCCATGTCTGCGTGGGTTATAAAATTGCAAGTTGGGTGAATCGGACGCTGCCTTTGGGTGTAAACACTGGTGTGAATGGTTGTACGTCTGTATATGGTGTGTATGCGTGTGTTTATGCTCAGTGATAGACCGGCGACCTGCCAAAGAACAGGCTCCAGCCATCCTCAACCCTCTAGCATAATGTGGGTTAGAAATTGGAAACTTTACACATGAAAAAAAAAAAATTGCACAATTTTTTCAACACAAACAGTGCGACTGCTCCACAATGGCACCCACGATTCCACTTGTCTACAAGTGCTGCAGTAATTAACACCTAGAACACGCGTGACCACTGCAGGGCGAGATGCTCTGCCTGTTGTGGTCCTCCCTCGCCTGAATTAGATGATTTATCAGAGAGGAGGGGGCGTTGTGTGTGAGGATCATAGTATATCTACTGATTATAGTGTGTCTGGTAAGCTAATAATGGGAGTGCTAACCAGAGTGAGCATCCATAGTGGCTAAATAGTGATGGATGAATAGGTAATAAAATCTTGCATCAATTATGAATGGGCTCCCTTGTTATTAATCAGCTGCGAGGCTGTGTTTGTGTGTGTGTGTGTGTGTGTGTGTGTGTGTGACCTGTGTGTGCGTTGTGTGTGTGTGTTTGTGTTTGTGCCGAGGGAGGGCTCTCTTCATAAATAATGAACATTCAATTCTCACCTCGACCGGGGATTTCACACCTTTCAAACTCTTGTGTGTGTGTGTGTTTGTGAAGAACAGATAAAAAATGGGATATAGATTGTTTGTGTGTGTGTTTTTTTGTGTGTGTGCATGTAATAGAGAAGGAATGGATGGGAAAAAATTGATAAAATTGAAATCACTTGTCGTCAGCATCATTGTCCATTTATGTGCGTTTGTGTGTTTGTGCGGTAGCTACATGCACAAACTCCTCCTGCGTCACTCTGAAGTAATGGAGAGAGCTGTTGCCTCCATCGCGCTCTCAGGACTATATTTGAATTTGCGTCAGAATGATGGATTCCCAAAGGAAACAGCATCTTCTCCTTATTTCAACTTGTTTCTCCTTCCTGTGGAGAGAAAAGCACACGGCTGCCTGCCATGCCAGGAGCCCATTATGGAATCAGACCCTGCTGTTTGGAGCCTGCAAGGAGATCCAAGAACAAATCCATTATGTCATTTCCTTGTTGCTTTGCACACCACTCTTTTCTTCCTGCTTTTACAAACAATTAGTGGATTAATCGATTAGTTGCTTAACAGAGAATAAATCGACAATAATATTTGTGTTGATTCTTAAAGTCAGTGGTTCTCAAAGTGAGATCAGGGGACCACCAGGAGTCCTTGAGGGAGTTCCTGTGGGTCCCCGGAAAAAAGGGGAATAATTAAATTTCACCATAATGTCAGATGGGGGACCGTGGGACAAAGTTGTATTAAATGGAGGTACCCAGTCTAACTTGTAATTCATCAGACAAATATCAAATATTTTCCAGTTTCAGCTTCTTGAAACTGAGAATTAGCTGCTTTGAGTTTGTGATAAAACAAACTATTTTCACCCTGGCCTCTCACAATTTTCAGAATCTTCACTTTTATATTTCATGCTTACTCTCACCTCTTTTTCTTTCTTTGCTGCCTCACAGCATTAAGGTTTTTCTTTCCGGTGTCTTTCTACGTGGGGTTTGCATGGTCTCCCTGCCCCTTGCGTGGGTTTCCTCCAGCTTCCTCCTACAATCCAACGACATTCAGGTTAATCGGCTGCTCTAATTTGCCTGTAGGTGTGAATGTGAACATCAGTGGTTGTTTGTCTCTTTGTCAGCCCTGTGAGAGACTGGCGACCTGATCAGGGACTACCCTGCCTCGCGCCCCGGTGTTAGCTGCGATTGGCTAATGGCTAACAGCTAATGGACAGTCAGATTTCGCCTCAGACTTTATTGTCCCGCCTCAACCTCCCGTTTTTCTCAGAACAGTTCGGCGTCCTTTTCATCAGGAGTCCTGCTCCACATCTTGGGTTTGTTCTTCACTCTGTCACCACCAGTGTCTAAACTCATTGGTTAGGATATTCCTGTTTAAGTGTATCTGTCATAGCATCACTACCCCCTTTAACATGATGACATCATAATGGGGTCTAATTGCCAAAAACCTGTCACATATCTTTTAAAATTTCCTATTGTTCACGCTATATCAGAGTTATTACTACTAATTAAGAAATGAAGCTCTCTTTTTTTTTTTTTTAAGTAGTCTGCTGAGTGAAGAAGTGCAGTCGAACACCTCAGGCTACTTTTCATCCCCAGTGGCCAAAGTCAAAAATCCCTCTCATACTTTAAGTTGAACCTGACATGCTGGGGCCATTTTAATCTCCCTCAGGCTGAAATCTGCTGTTTCACACCACTCCTGACTTCTGCACCGGGAAGCAGCATCATCTCTAGATCACATTACATGACTGATGAGCTCTGTGGGGGAAATGGGAATTTTCTTGCAGCAGTAAAAGCAATGTGATTTGGTGATGTGGAGAAGACAAAAAAAAGACAAGCGTACAAATAAAACAAGCGATATGAGAAAAAGTGAAAGTTGGAATGTGCTGCCAAGGAAAATAAGGGAAAATGGAGAAAACAGTGAAGAAGATCTTAGAACTGTGGTAATATTAAGGAGCTGCTTGAAAAGTGTTTTACCGTTTTTTCTTTCAGAGACACACATTATCATTGTCTGGATTACTACTGTTCCCGAGGAAATCATTAAAAAAAAATAAAAATGCTCTGCTCTGTGTATCCCATCACTGCTTCACATGATGACAGCAGTAAGATAAGCGTTGCCTGTTCAGACGAAGAATTGCCAGAATCATTATATCAGATAAGATAATATAAGATAGTGTGAATGTATTTTTGTATTTTCCTGATTAATGTCAAAGAACTTTTGCTAAACGCAGCTCAAACGATTCAGTTCACACAAGATTCAAGTTATTAAAGGAGCTTTGTGTTCACTGAAATACGAGTTTAATTCCAATTTCTATTTTTCAAATGCATTTGGTTGTGCAGACTCCCTTGATGACATGACACGTGCAAATGGTGCTTTTTTAAATCTCTGTATTACTTCCTTTCTTTACACTTTAATAGACACCACACACACACACACACACACACACACACACACACACACAGAGGGTGAATGAACACAGGGAAGAGGCCATGTGTTTGGAAACCAGTCCTAGACAACATTTCCCCCCTAATTAAAACATACTAAATGAGCAGCACCTACACAAACAGACCAACATCTCATGTTCTTCACACTATAGTTGCTGATGAAAACTAACATACCCTAACCTCCTAGCATCCACCATTAGCCAGCGCATTAGCCATTAGCCCCATGCTGAAAGAAATAGCTGAGAAACAGCCTGCAGGATTCAGTAGCTAAGCGGCGATAATGACACTTCAAATAACCAGGACGAGTTTGATTCAGCCGTTTTTTTTTTTTTTTTTTAATGCATCACTGTAATAAATGTGAAGATATGAGTGTTTGAAACACACCACTGTACAGGAAGCAGCTGCAGCGTGGAATATTAAACAGCACGCTCATTTATTAATGGGTCTCAGCCTCATGTCTGCTGTATATACAAAAGGCATCCCAAGACACACCGCCGTGAGTGAAAGGAAGAAGAGTTTGTTTGCATTTTTCAGCCTGAATGTCACAAGATTGCATCACTCTTGCACAAGCTGCTTTAAAGGAAATTCAATGTTTCCTCACAAAGACCCTCTGTGTGTGATGGCTCTTCTTCTTTTAAGTGTAAAAAAACACACACACTCACACACATACAAAAAGCACTTTGATGACTAAAATGAACAGTCCAACTGTGTTAATTAATTCTGTAATATAAAACAATATGTACTTAATTGGTTGCTGAACAAAACTCTTGAGGTAACAAGGGAGCTCCTTCCAAAATACTTCAGTCAGTAGTCATGCTGAGTAACTAGTGCGATGAGAATCATCTTTTAACTGTATATGTTACTCAGAGGTGCAGCAGTGTTTGGCTGTGCATTCTCTCTGCGCTTTATAATCGCATAAAAGAACAAGCACCCTGGGTAACTGTAAAAAGAATAAAGTGCATGCACTAACTAAATTAAAATCACCTTCATGCTGTGAGTTCTGCCTCATTACAAACAGGAAAATAATAACAAACATTACTGGACATTTATCCAAAGTAAGTTCAGGGCCCTAACATTTATTTTACAGCATCTTCAACTAAAAACAAAACAAAAACAAAAATCTATGAACCCCAAGGAATTTGAAAATAACAGAAACAACTGATTATCAGATTGTCTGTCTTGGTAAATAAGTCATCATTTTAAAAATGATTAAGTAGGATAACCTACCTCTTAGTGCACTGCTGTATGAACTTTACAAAGATGAAAGTAATGCTGATTAATGAGGTTTGAAATTATTACTTCCTGGGAATTTATAACTTGTTTTCATAAGGCAACAGGGATTGTACACCATAAATGAGAGAACCGAGCAATTATTTAAACAAAAAAGACTTTACTGATGTTTCTGGTTTCATATTGGTCAGATTTATTAGATTTAAGCAGGTATTTTTAAGTTATGCTATTGCTACACGGCCAGCATTAGCATTCACAGCTGTTTATTCGCCAGTCTAGAAGAAACATTGCGAGTTCCGCATCAAACTTCATTCCTTTACTCAGCAACAGCTGTCTCCAGCGGCCGAAAGCAGCGCCAATGTTAACTCTCATCTCCATATCACATCTTTTCTTCTACTGAAGTTAGCACGCTAACCAGCTAGCCCCGACCCAGTAAGACCCGCTTTCCGATAGCGACTCACTGCGTCCTCCAATCTATTCTGGAGACGTAGAGCTGTTCAAGAGGATGTATTATAACACCTTGTATTATAAAGACAACAATGGCCGAAACTCTTGTCAAGCGACAATCACCAACACCCGCTCCCGGCAAGAAACCACGTTTAGTGGCAGCAGAGAATAGTAATAATGATAATAGAGAGATAGTTCCTTTGATTAAGTAAGTGAACCCCAAATCAAAATCAAAAGCTTGGAAGGAAAAACTATCAGACATTCAAATAATTCCAGAGGAGAATTACAATGATTGACAGATATTAACCATCACTATCAGGCTCACAGTGATGAACAACAGCCTGGGGTCTGCATCTAATAAAGACAGAGGCATTTCTAGACAGGCTACAGTAGGTCAATGCTATTAGCAACAAATTGTGAGAGCAAGCACTTCTATTGTTTTCAATGTAAACACGCTGTTGCTGTTGAAGTAGTGGCAGAGGGAAGAAGACAGAGGGAGGCTGCCACTCCCCCGAACGCTCATATGCTGCTGCTGTTCTTTGTATGTTGCCTATGTGTAACATCTGCATGTCACATAATGATATTTACTGTAGTAATATATTCACGGTGTAATATTGCTCTGTTCCCGGAAGACTTCCTCACAAACATGCAAGTATTACATGTTAAATAATCAGAGGCTCCTCTATGTGTGTCTGCTCATTAATGCTGCCGCTCTGGGGCCACTGAGGAGGATGAGGATGACTGGTCTGTGATGTAGGTTGCTCTGTAATGGCCATAGTGGGTTTTGACCTGATGGTACCGCATTGAATAACTGCTGTTAATGGTATTGATTTCCACCCATGCCCTCTTGAAAGTGTTCATTTTGTGCCAGCGAAACCACTGCTTGTTTCACCGCTGCATCCAGGCTTGAACCAAAACATGTTTCATTTCATTCATTTTGCATGTCTTGTCCTTTAATACGTATTTATTTTACCTTAATTTTCCTGGGTGTCCTTGTTGCTGATTTAATTCACTTTTATGTAGAATTATAGTAAACAGCCTTCCCACAACACGCTGTCCCACAGTTTGAAAGGCACTTGAGTGAATATTATCAGAACCAGCCCACAAACTAACTACCTCTTTAATGTCTCTCAGAGCCCGTCTCTAATAAGTTGTCCTGTGCAGTCTTTATATCTGTATTCGAGAGCATGGTGCCTGTATGAAGAGTCCATCGATCCCTCCGCAAAGAAAGAAAGGGAGTCGTGTGGTAGGAGGCCATTAAAGTGTCTCTCGATTCACTCTGTAAATCAATGAGACACACAGGAGAGAGAGAGTCAAACATTTCATGGAAACTAATCAGGGTACAAGTAAGAGATGCATGGGCAGTGTGTGTGTGTGTGTGTGTGTGTGTGTGTGTGTAAGGGTGTGTCTAAACCAGAGCTCCTGGCTGCCGCAGTAGCTTGAGGATAATCTATAATGAAAAAAGAATTGGTCATGTGGAGAAAATGGATTTTCCACCACGCCGTTACACCGTAATGGTTACCGCAAGGTACACCTTTATGTTGGCTTCTCTGCTGTTTGTAATTGCATTCATGTAAGGTTAAGATGAGTGTCACTGCTGGTTTTGTTTCTGTATGTGGGTATGAGCGTGGAACATACACCAGCGTTTCCTCTCAGAGTCTCTATATTTGTCTGATTGCATGTATGTATATGTTTAAACGTTCGAATGTGTGATTTGTGTGTGTGTGTGTGTGTGTGTGTGTGTGGGCTCACAAACGTGTGTACGTGTGATCATACACGAGTAGGCGTGCACAATGCGGAAGGAAGGTAATTGCTTCTTACTTAATTCTTCCCTCCATTCATCCATACAGGGGGCTCCATTCAAGAGGGGCGGCTGGTGAGAAGAGTCGTTTGTCAGCCATGTTGAAACATTCCTAATTGGATTTCCTTGGCAGCAGTCTAGGACGACAGGGAGGGGAGAGAGTGAGGGAAAAAATCAGAATGAGAAATTTAGTCTTTTTGAGATGAACTTTCCCTCTGTTGTTGTTTTAGACCACAAACTAGGAAAAGAAAGAATGCATCGTATGATAGGAGTTTTGCATGTTCATTCGTGTGTATTTGTTTGGTGTTGTAAATAAAATCAAACTTTGGGATGATGAAGGATGTTCCACAAATCAGAATGGTAGATGTCAGTTCAATCATGGTCATCAGGACCACCCATCTAATCAGACGCTGATTTACTCTTTGGACGCCAGGTGAATGCAGTTAAGTGTCTGCTATGACAGAATTACAGCTGTAATCTGGTTTGTGATGACATGAATGAAGGAATTACAGCTAAAAGGCAGTTTATGTGACCTTTTCTTTTATTGCAGCATTTTACATAATTGCTTGAGTTTTGTGGCCTTTGGCACTTGGCACTCTTTTGAGCCTCTCTAGCTTCCTTAAATGCAACAGTATGGCTGACGTGTCTCTTTGTAGAAATGTAACCACACTTCAGGGCTACAGTGACTACATAGAAACCACATGGGACCCACAAGAACTGCGAGGTAGCATATAAAATGCGAAGACGTTTTCTCTTTATCGGTAACAAACATCTAGAAAGACATTTCCACCATTCGTAAACCTGCTCACCAAAACCTAAACACAACAACTGCACAGAATAGTCTCATATTTAGTCAAGAAACAAGGTAGACCTTCCTACAGTCACGTGTATCACAAAGTACATTAAAGATTGTCAATCACAATATAACCTGATTGTGTACAGGTGGTGCTACCAAAGGGAGAAGTCTAATGTTGAGCCATAAAACCTGAAGCAACATGCCCCCACCAACACATTGTTTTAAAGGAGAGCCAGTGTTCAAATTACGTGGGAATAAGGGTGGACTCTGTTTTGGGGACTCTGAAGAACTGAGAAATCACCATCAATATTTAAGATGCGGTTTTAAGGGGCTATTTGTTAAGTTTTCTCTGCTGCTGAACATGGTTTCTTGACAAGAGTGAGTGATGACGATTGCCGCTTGACGAGAGCTTCACCTATCATTGCGTTTACAAGACAAGAGGTTATAATACGTCCTCTGAGCAGTGCAACGTCTTCAGGGCAGATTGGAGGCTATAAAGTGATTCGCTATCAGTGATGAGACAGGCCGGGGCTAGCTGGTTAGGGTGCTACCTTCAGAGGAAGTGGTAGAGACAATGGCATCGCTTTCCATCACTGGAGACAGCTCTTGGTGAGTAAAGGAATTAAGTTTGATTTTGAACTTGCAACGTCTCTTCATGACTGGTCAGTAAACAGCTGTTAATGCTAATGCTGACTATGTAGGAATAGCTAAAATTACAAATAGCTCCTTTAAAGTTTGTTGTGTTTCAGTTCATGGAGCACTGACTTTTCTGATATTTGTACCACTCTTCTAGATCACACACCTTTTTGAAGAGGCTTCCCCCTTCATGTCAGCCACAAAAACAAGATTTTAGACCAGAAAAAAATAGTCAAATCGCCCTTCCGTAGCAATTTCTCTACACAATGACATGATGAAACAGGCCTAAGAATCTTATTAAGTATGACCTTTTCATTCCTCTTGGTAATATTTCAATTAGAGGTGGCAATAGCTTATTGCCCCTCTCTCTGCCCCCTTCTGAAGCAGTTCTAACAGGTTTTTGTGACAAAAATGGAAGTCAATTCTGACCATGCAATAAGCTCACCTTAACTTTATAGATATAGTCTTTTGGGGCAAAATGCTATTGTTTTTATAATGCTGTTATGTTTTTTTATGTATCTCGTCATTATATAGACAGATGTTCTTGTATTTTCAGATTGGGTTTTTGCAGCCCTGTGGGACTGTAATGATCAACGTGCACCAAACAAACTCATACTGTTTTGGCCACTCTCTCTCTCTCTCTCTTGCTCTCTCTCTGTCTCTCTGTAGACCTTATAAAGTTCTCAAACGTTTTATTTTTTTTCCTTTTACGACTCAGATCAATGCCAAGGCCAAAGCCAAAGGGCAGACAGCGCAAGTCCAAACAAACAAGACAATCCAACACAGACAGGCAGCCAGACAGATTAACAGCACCGGCATAATTAGCTCCTAGAGCTATGTGCATTGTTTTATTATGCCTGCCAGTGTGCACACAGTGAGCTGCTGGGAGAGAAAGGTATTCCGGTTAAATGGCTTGGCTTAGCGCTCTCATATGCCTTCTCTGGGTATTACTGTCTGAGTGGCTGATGACTGACTTGAAGACTGAATGTCTTTGGTTGCATGGAAGAATCTCACAGTTGAAGTTTCACAGAATAAACAAAATACTTCAGAAGTGACAATTTAATAACACAGTTAAAGTCTGAATATTGTTTTATTTGATTTTTTTATGTGTTTGAGAGATTCACAGGACTCTAAAATTGTTGCCTGAAAATTACCACGAAAAAGGTAGTAAACCGAGATGGTGGCCATCTTCAGGCAACAACACCACCTACATAAAGAAAACATTGTTGAAATTATTTTCTCAAAAATATTGAAAATAGTATATAATGATATAATGATAACTCTTAGAATTATTTTATAGAAACAAAGTTTAACATCCACTGTGTCCTTGTTATTTTTCAGAGAAAGTTTCGCTGGTGATAATGGGGTGCAACTCATATCGAGCTCATGTTGATGTTATTGCTACTGTAATGTTGTTGGTGGCACAGATATCACACTGACATGTGTGTTACACCCCTGTATCTGTTGTGTATCTGACTTTATGTAATGAAGTAATTTCTCCTGACAGATTTTGCAAAACCTGCTGGATCTTGAAGGTTTATGGCACATTGGTATATTATCCAATATTTGTTTTTGATTTTGTTCTAGCTCTGTAAATCCATCTCATACAAATGCAGTTCAAACTGTTAAAAGTATAAAAAGCGTGTAGTGTATATACACACATATGAAGTAGGTCCTTACAAATACACAAGAAAAACAATGCTTTAAGCTGGGCTGGGTAATCTATTTCCGAAACAATTTTTATATATCTTTAAATTCTCTTAACATCCTGAGAGCAATGAATAAATTAAATGCTCTGACAATAAATAAAAAATTAGAATTATGGCTGAATTGAATTGAATGCCTCCACTAACCAATCAAATTGCAGAAAATATGGTCACGATTTCCCTTCTTGAGTTACAGCAATGAATAAGGGCCACAACTGTTTTTGCAGTACATTACAATGTCACGGGGAAGTTGACTAACTTTTACTATTTGGATATCATTTGTCCTTGCAGATATTTAAATTGTGCATAATTAGTGAATGAATTTGTGAGTTATGGCCAAAAACTTGTTTTGTGAGGTCACAGTGACCTTTGACCACCAAAATTTATTCGGGTCATTCTTGAGTCGAAGTGAATGTTTGTGCTCTGACTTCACCAACAGCTTGTACGTAGAAAAGTCCAGCAATGTGCTTTCGCGTTTTGGGGGAGTGGCTTTGGAGGGATGCCTGAAGTGAGAGGCTGGGATTTGTTTTCATTTGGATAGTCTCAAAATTTCGATTTCAAACTCATGCTAGTATCTCCAGGATTACCTATTCTGACTTTAAAGGGCAATTCTGGTGTATTGCAACCTGGATGCCTTCCTCACACCTCTGGAATCCCGTTGCAATTACACTATTGCACTCACGAAGTCAGTGGTTGAGATCTGAGAATGTAGGAACATCGCCAGAAATAAGTCAGTCGGGACAGGAAAGAGCTGAAGAGCAGCCAGACGATTAAAATGAGCTCCAAACAAGTCTGTAAATAAGCCAAACATATTTGGAAGGGAAACCAAGGCAGAGTGTAAAATTAATATCACAACTATCTGACTGCAAACATCCCTGAGTTTACTGATGGACTTCGTTTTCTCTAGATAGACAGAATACACAATCGTTGTCTTTTAACATGAGGTAGGATTAGTATCTTTATAAAAAGCCTCACGGCCAACAGTCCAGTTTGACCAACACTGTTGGTGCTGACCTGTTTTGTCTCTTTTCCTGTCTTGTTTTATCCATGTTGATTACAGTTTACCAGAATATGGCAACAGCTGATTTTTCAGAGAGACAGATGGCACAGAGGGAGAGGATTCGAGGGGAAAAGAAGAAACATTAAAACTCGATATAAAGAGGCACCAAATATGTTTCTTCATGTTTAATAAAACGGCTGTGTTGCTGGACACAAACATGGCAAATATGAATGAAATGCCTGAGATGTTAGGGTTATTGGGCTCCATTTCCCTGTGTAAAGAATTAACATAAAGAGGCGGGCAGCATGCATACTGATGAAACTCTCTGGAAATCTGTGCACTGTTCAAAGCTCCCACTCATTTCCTCAATCACAGTCTTGAATCAAAAGCACAACTCTGAAACAGCTTATTTATTTGACTGTCAGGTCTCGTGTGGGTGGATAGAGTTCATGGAAATAGGAAATGCAAATGCTAACATTGTCAGTGGGGTACATATATTAATACTCAATACACAAAATAGCTGATGTAGGCAACTTCCGTGTGCAAAATGCAAAAAGAAAAAAAAGAAACCCCATTGCACCTTATTGCATGCGTCTCCTTTGCTCTCGCATCACAACAGACATTTTGGAAAAATATATAAAACTTTGCATATTTTACAATCGTGTAGAATCTTTTTCATGTCAAATTAAAGCAATGTTTTCCTTCGGTTCAATGCTTGTCTAGTGTTATCTTTGTAGCTAAATAGGTCAACCATTTGCAGCAAAATTTTGTTTTGATTTTAAGATGGATTGGTCACCAAAGTGAATTTAGTTTGCATATTGTCATTGAGGTCTTTTGGACCCACTACAACATACAAGAAATGTTTAAGGAGTTTAAGACCATCAAAAGGACAGGAGGATAGATAATAGAAGAAGATTGCACTCATGTTGCCATCGCCACACCCTGGAAACATGAGGCAGACAACTTTTTTTTTTTATGTTGTTAGCAGCAGAAACAGAATTGACAATCTATCCTTCCCTGACCATGTTGGATCCGTCTCCCGGTGTTTCCGCATTGCACAATACAACATCTGAAAAATCTGGCCTTACTTGACTCAGCACGACACCCAAGTCTTAGGGTTGGCCATATTTTCTCACCTTAACTATTGAAATGCTCTTCTGACGGGCATCCATTCACACACAGTGAAACCAGAGTGGTCCAGAATGTGCCGGCACATCTGACCTTCGATCAGCCTAAAAGGTCACATGTCAGTCAGTTGCTCATTGACCTACACTGGCTACCCATGGCTGCCCGAATCAAATTCAAGTGACTAATGCTTGCCTTCAGAGTGACCTCCGGGTCTGCACCCATCCACTTGAAGTCAATCATACAGTCTTATGCTCCTTCTCAGCCACTGTGTTCCTCTAAGGAATGTCGTCTGGCATTGCAATCACTGCACACAGGGTCCTGACTGTTCAGGCTACCAAATGCTATCAGAGAAGGGGCGTCCCTCTCTATCTTCAAGAATCTCTTGAAGACTCACATCCTCCAAGAGCACCTCCTCTCCTAACACCATCTTTAACTGATGTCCTTGCACTTATCGAAACAATTTAGTTCTAAGTACTCAAGGTCTCCCAATGCCTTGAAGCTTGAGTGATATCCCTCACCTGTAAGTTGCTCTGGATAAAATTGTCTGCTAACTGAGTAAATGTAACTTTTTGTGCGATAGCTAGGTTAGAAAAATAAAAGCTTTGTGTGGTTCAGTGATGACATGTGCTTTACCCAACAAGTCCACCGACTTAAACGACCATGAAGATTGTTTGTCTTTACCATCTGATACGTTCCATACGACCGTACTGTGGCAGGTGTACCGGCTCTTCACTGTCATGGTTACACGTGGTTAAGCTTAAGGAATGGCCCTGGGTTAAACAAAAAAGAAAAAGAAAGAAAGAAAAATAAATAAACAGGCAAAAATAAGACACAAAGAACAATGTCACAGCCCTGTGTTCTGTCGACCTATTCATGGCCAGTCTTGCATCAACAGCTCATGACTGAGGGGAGCAAAAATCTTCTGTGCTTGATTTGACCTGCTCATGGTCCCAGGTGAGCTTATGTCTTATAAACTGACCTAATTCTATCTGAGTTTTCCTGCATATTGCATGTATTTAGAGTATAACCCTATGTAGTTTTTGATCAGTTTCTAGTTGGGTTCTAATTCAGCCACATCTGATTCGTGTCTTTGCTGCTGAAACCCTGAAAACTACTCTGTCACCACTCTTAAAAAAGATGACCACCAACAAACACAGAAAAAACACCTTAAAAATGCTCCATTAGGGAATTAGCAGTAAATGAAAGACAACAGTTGTTGAAGTGACCTAACTACTAATGATTTTGTTGTTCCAACCAGATTAAATGACTGGGTAGCTGTGATTTATTGCATTATTATCTCATTTCATCAGGGCTCAGAATTGGTTATTTACTTGGACATTGTATGTGGGAAACCCAAACAGGCATATTGGAAGATTAAGCTCTAAACTGTTAACATGCAACTTAGAACGCATGATTAATAACCCAGTAGGATGCGCAACGATGTCAGCATAACTTATCTCTTTTAAATCCACCATATGTGTAACCCCCATGTCTTTAAAATTGAAAGTGTGTGTGTCATATGGAGTCTACAAAAGAATTAAGTGGTTTAACAGCTGCAATGGCTATTGTCTAGAAGTGGATTGCACAGCTGTTAGTCGTCATCCCATTGATGGGTTTCAGACATGAACAGGAACAGACGTCTTCTAAACACTTAAAAGAGATGCAGAAGTCAAGTGCTCAATCAATTTTACATGTAAAAAATCTGTAGGTGCTTTTCAAGAGAAAAAAGCAGACTATGAAAGGAAAAGTTCTTCAGACACATAAAGAAATATAGAGCAAGGAGAAATGGTACATTAAAAGACTTCATTTAGTTGTTCATGTTAATGGGTAAAGTCATTATTTGCATGAAAAGGTCTCCATCACGGCAGAAATAAGAAATGAAGCTCAAGACGTTGGAGAGGGTTAACTTTAAAAAGCTGTTCCTTTTTCTTCAGGCAGCACACATTCAACGTTTTTGTTCAAGCTTTTCCTCAACTTACTTTCAAACTGAAGGAGCCTCAGCTTGTAGAATCTGGACTTCCGAAACTGTGCCACCAGAAAAAACTTTGACCTGACCTCTTCCCCTTGGCTTTAGTAGCCATTGTGGGGTAAGACCCTAAAATGGTGTAAGATGCCTCAGGGCAATACTGGCTGAAAACCCTGATATTATATATTTTCCTTCCCACTGTCCCCCATACATTTTGCTTCTATTCTCAATCTCTCCCTCTCCTTTGCCCTTTCTCCTGCTTTTCTGCCCTTTCCTTGACTTTTTTCTTCTTTCAGCTTTGGAGTATTTATCCCCTCCTATCACAAGGGATTTCTGACTTTTTTCCCTCTACCTTGTGAGGTCAGTGGCTAGACAGTGTTGAACGTGTGCACCGTGTTTGAATGTTGGAGATGTGTAGATGTGTGTTTTTTTTGTTTTGTTTGCGTCATTGTGAAATCTTTGATGGCATTTTATAGCTAATTCATTTCTCTGATACCTGTTGGAATCAAGCCTATCATTGATTATACAGGTACATGTTGATCTGCATTGGCACCCCCTCCCGTTTCCATAGATCTGCTGCAGGGTTGTCAGTCAGGTACTACCAATTTTCAACGTTTCACCTTTACCCCAATGCCTCCTGGTGGCAGAACAGTAACAGGGATGTCTCCCCTCCTGTAACTAGACCTCAGATTTGGTGTAACTTCCAACACTTCTCCTTTTTTTCTCTCAACCAGAGCCAAAAGCTGCTCTTCTCAGCCTCTTGTTGCTTTGCTCCGGTTCCTCCCATGTCCACCAGGAGGCGAACAGCTGATGTACCAACAAAGCCATGACAAGCTACTTTTACCTGGTAGGTGATGGTTCTCCCTCCCGTGGGGCAGTTGGCTCAATGTCTTGGTGCTGCTGTACCACACCACTATGTCAGGGTGGAGACTTGTGTTGGTGATCTCACTGGGGAACTGGAGCTTCTTGCAAAGATTGAATCTCATTCACCGTCCTGGGTGGATGAAACTGTGCTCAGTGGAATTCTTGGTGTCAGGCTTGTGTTGCCCCCTCTGTGCTGATTCGCTGATGGAGGATAATGTCTGTCCTGTCTGTGCCCCTCCAGTACCTTGGACAACCTGCACAGGACCTAGTTGTGTCACCACCTATAGCATCCCTGGGGGAGTGCAATTTTGCAGCCTGAATAAGATGTACTGCAGGATTGCATTTGGACTGCTGCTGAGGAGACAGGATTCATCCAGGCCAAACCACTGCTCCAGGTTTAGTGGACAAGGGAGTGTGTGTTGTATGTTGATCTAAGTCGTACTGAGATCTCCTCCAGTTAATTATTTAGTGATCTGACATTTGACAGAGTGATAACAGGTATCGATAGTCTGCTTTTCCATCTTCTCAAATTGTTCCAGATTACCCCTTGAGTCTAGTGTTTTTGCCTTCCCTTAATTTGCTTTTGCATAAGATGCAGGTGATCTTTGTGTTGGAGTCTGATAATTGCCAGGCCAGCTTCTGTATGGGCTTTCCACTTTCCACCTGGATGTTTGTACTCCTCACTTCCTGGTCAGTGGACTCCATCAGCGCCAGCACTAGCCTGGTCTTCTCCTGGTTGTAGCCCATGCTGATGGATTACAGTGGCAGCTATAGGATGTTTTTCCAAAGAGCCTTTTCTCAGAGAGGCATCGCAGCAAACCCAGGCACTTTTGGATGAAAGTGTTGGTTTTCCCATCCATCTTCCTCACTTTGGATGAAAGGATCTCACACAGTTTTAGCCACAGCCACATCATCCTCTACTACAGTGTGGTGTGGTAACACCACACCTTGTTCTTGGCTTTGATCTATAAATAATGATGTATGAGTAATGTTTTTGAAATGGGAGGAGATCTCTAAATCCAGCCAAGAGAAATCCCCCAGGTCCAGAATATTAGCACATCTATGTTTTCCTTGAAGGGGTAAAAATCCCTCAACTATAATTCAGCCGCCACAGCTGGGGCTCAGAAGATGCACTGACACTAAAGCATGTATAAATCAGGTCAATAGAACTCTGGAGCACTGACTGTTGTAGGTGAGACCAGACAGGTGAGAGCTGATACGTTTGATCTCAGGTGTCTCCAATTGAACACCGCTGTGGAAGTCTGTCTCATTTTTCAAGCAGGCTACGACAGAGTGTTTTTGGAAAGAGAACTGTATATGAATTTTATCTTATTCTACGAACCACTGTCTACTGACATATCAAGGGCATAACGATGCAGTGATGACCTGAACAACTGGTTATTATTTGCTTTTAGTTATTATCATTTTGAGGGACAAAAATACAAATAACCAGTTGATATGTAGTTTAATTTCACAAAATGATATTTTTTGTAAGCATCACACATCAGTTGGTAGTTCGTATACCCTGAAATGTATATTTTAGGCTCTTGATACAACTTACATCATTTATCAATGCATTTGCTGATCTATACGTTTATTAGTTATACATCCAGAGAGCATGCAAAGACTTACAGTTCCAGTACATTCGTGAAGTAATGGTTGTTCAGTTGACAAGTGACACCAGGAATGTGTTGCTGATCAGGAGTCATGACTTTTTCCTTAAAAAAAAAAAAAAAAAAAAAAAATTCACTTCTACTGGATATCATCTGACAAAAAAAGGCTGAGGGGGCTGCCGTTACTTGGAGGACATGAGATGAGAAACATTTAATTAATCCCAGAGTGAGCTCATGACTTTCCCGCATAGCAACTATAAACTAATGATCATCAATTAAAAAATGGAGAATAAATCTTAGAACGATGCGCAATGGGGGAGGTGGATGAATTTGACTGTATTAAAACTGAAATAAGCCCGCTGTGGCTGGTAATGTAGTGTAATATAACATTCCTCTTATTATATGCTGATGAGCTTTGTGGTTGGGTGATGGTGCAAACAGCGCTTGGTACCAGACTGATGCTTCAAGGGCCGGATGAGTCAGAAACAGCTGTTCACTAACTGGCTATAGTGTACAAACATGGAGGGACATTTTTGCATGTTTTTAAAGTATTTCTGCTTTGTAACTTCACATAAATTATAACATCATATCTGGCCAGTTTCTGGTGTAGAGAAGCAGTAAGCTAATTAGCGCTAATGAGATGAAACAATGGACTCCACAAGAAGATTATCTACAAATATCACACAGTTTTGTTGTTGTTGTTGTTTTAGAGATCTTTGAAAACATGAATCTGAGACTTTTGCAAGTGCTGTTTGGTAGAAAAAAGTGTTTTTACCACCAGTTGTTATCCTTTTTCTCATGCACTTTTAAGGTTCATAGAGTAGCTAGCAAGTCACAAAAGCCTTGTGCCTTGATGCTTTCTGCTAACAATCCCACAATACAACCGTGTCACATCATATATGCAAAAATTATCATTATGTGACTCTACATCCACCAGTGATGAAACAAAATGAAGATAATTCAAGTGCCTGAGTGTTACTGTGCTGATACAAACTACTGAGTCTCTATCCACCAGTTGCACAAATAGACTTTCTCGCCTTTACCAGTCACCACCCAGATAGCAAAATGAAACTCATTGTCCATACCGGTTCCACGGCCCATGTTTGGCCCTTATACTTCCAGACCTGGGCAGAATCCAGCTGTTATCCTCCAGTATTGGCTGACAGCCAGAAGACAGAACTGGTCCAGATCTGGAAGTAGCATCTGACAATCACGCTCTATATGGAAGCGGGTGTATACCGGGCCAGATTACTATTCTATCTGATCCTCTGTGAATAACTTCCAGTTTACTGCAGTCACTTGCCAGATCATCCATGTTGCTTCATCAGCACAACCTTAAGTATCGTGCCCATTACCTCCCTATTGTAAACCTGCCCTCTACCTTCCTTCCTCTTCTCTAATGTTTTTTTTTTTTCATAGTGTATGATAAACCTCCTTTTAATTCAAATGGCAAAAATCTAAAACCTGGAAGTCTTCTACCTCCAGTATGTGCTGAATTACAAGCGTGTTCTGTCCACTGCTAGAGCAGCACATTTCTCTCGCTTATCAGTAACAATAAACATAATCCTAAATTTCTTTTTGACACTGTAACCAAATGTATAAAAGCAGCTGTCTCTTAGCTGATCGCCCTCTACGGCTCATGGGTTTTTAAAAGACTTTTTGGATACAAAATTAATTCCTCATCTCCAGCTTTTTCCTGCAGATCCAGTTGAGGAGCATTACTTTGAATCCCAGGTAGTCTCTGAGTAGGTAGTTTTGAGACTATATCTTGGTCATCGTTGTCTAACTTGGTGTTGGTTTTGAAACCTGTCCCCTGAGGCAAATTTGTGATTCTGGGCTATATAAATCAAATTTGACTTTAAACTACCTGCTCTGCTGTGTTTTATGTATTTGTAAATATCTGGTACTTACAAAAAAGGATGAATTTGAATTGTGATACTCACTGATAGCTGGATTAGTGACTCCTGCTGGTTGGTGGAGACACTTGCTGGGGGGAGTTAGACTGCTCTAGTGAAACCTGTCAGGAGAAAAATAAACATGGTGGCTGATGAATCACTGTGGTCCAAGATATATAATGCACAAGGGAATTAGCATTAGCTATGTGCCTAAACAAGGAGTAAAGATTGCAAAAAGACAAAAAGGAATACCTACTTAAAAACTACTGTGTAACAACACAAATGCACTGCTTCATGCAATGACGCCAGCGAGCAGGTCCCCTGGTTGAAGTTACCCCACATGTTCCTGTGGACACTTACTAGAAGCTCCCTCATAAAAAACTAATTTGGCCATTTCCTCCCTCAGCAGAGCGAAGCGATAAGCATGTGAGTGGCTAACATGCTGTAATGATTCCTGAGGCATTATGGCGGAAAGATGGCTTCCTCAAGGGGTTGTGGAATATGGCTGCAGTGCCACGAAACATGGATATCACATTATTGAGACAAGAGTCTGAGGAGGAAGGTTGGTTGTAAGTCCTCATCTGGGAA
>NW_019525439.1:141357-145609 GCF_002814215.2 Seriola lalandi dorsalis
TTTTTTTTTTCATAGTGTATGATAAACCCCCTTTTAATTCAAATGGCAAAAATCTAAAACCTGGAAGTCTTCTACCTCCAGTATGTGCTGAATTACAAGCGTGTTCTGTCCACTGCTAGAGCAGCACATTTCTCTCGCTTATCAGTAACAATAAACATAATCCTAAATTTCTTTTTGACACTGTAACCAAATGTATAAAAGCAGACTATGAAAGGAAAAGTTCTTCAGACACAGAAGGCCCCTGAGTGAACTACTGTGTAACAACACAAATGCACTGCTTCATGCAATGACGCCAGCGAGCAGGTCCCCTGGTTGAAGTTACCCCACATGTTCCTGTGGACACTTACTAGAAGCTCCCTCATAAAAAACTAATTTGGCCATTTCCTCCCTCAGCAGAGCGAAGCGATAAGCATGTGAGTGGCTAACATGCTGTAATGATTCCTGAGGCATTATGGCGGAAAGATGGCTTCCTCAAGGGGTTGTGGAATATGGCTGCAGTGCCACGAAACATGGATATCACATTATTGAGACAAGAGTCTGAGGAGGAAGGTTGGTTGTAAGTCCTCATCTGGGAAGAACTGAAAAAAAAAATAAGCAGAGAGGGGAAGATGAAGGACAGGAAATGAGGGTAGCCGATCTGTCAACAGAGAGAGTTTGAGTTTTTTGGGCGAGTCTATGCCTGAACGTGTGCGAGTGTGTGTGTGTAAGCGTGTGTTTTTTTGGATGTGTCCTCCGAGGAGAGGAGAACTCTGGGAATAACTTAGGGTAGGATGAGAGTGAGGGAGGTAGAGAGCGGTATAAATTGGTATAAAATGACAGCAACCATTTGTGTGTGTCTGTACAAGCGTAGACATGCATGCAAAAGTGCATGTGTTTATGTGTGTTAGCGAAGAGCAGCTTATTCTCAATGGACAAGAAAACTG
The DNA here is from genome assembly GCF_002814215.2 of Seriola lalandi dorsalis. NCBI lineage: Eukaryota > Metazoa > Chordata > Actinopteri > Carangiformes > Carangidae > Seriola > Seriola lalandi. The sequence continues at coordinate 142,281 of NW_019525439.1, forward strand.
AGGGGGGAAGACAGTGAGGTAGAGACAAGAGAAAGCAATGCAGGTGTGCGTGTATGTGTGTGTGTGTGTGTGTGTGTGTCTATCCTCATAGGGGATTGTGCTGCCAGCAGGGGGAAAAAAAATAAGAGACAAGAACGATAGAAGAAAGTAGTGGAATAGTTTGGCAGGAAGTGGATAGAAATCTGAAGGCGATGATGTGTATTTGTATGCATGAGTGTTACGGAAGCAGCTTGCCGATACATTAATCATATATGAAACACTTCCACAATTATACAGTGCTTCGGTGTAATTCTAATTATCCATTCGAGGATGGCGGCGACTCACCAGTTCGCCGCAGGGCTGAAATCAAAGACGACAGAGAGAGAGAGAGAGACAAGAGGAAGACAAAGTAATGAGGGAGCGAATGGGGAAAAAAAAAAAAAAGGCAGGCGACAAGAAGAAGAAGGCGAGGGAGAATCTCACAAAGAAAAAACAATGTGTTAGTTAAATGTTAATTAACCTGAGACAAAAAAGCAGCACACAGGGCACTGCATTATGAAAGCAAAGATGAAAGAAGGGGGGAGGCATTCAGAAACAGGGGAAAATGACTAAGCGCATTCACAACAAATATGTGAAGGTGTGGAGGAAGTGAAGGCAGCAGGAAGGCTTAAGGATTAACCTATTAACGCAGCAGGTTTGTCATGCTGTAAGCCTCTTAGGAGGACCTTTCCGAGCCGAGAGGCGGTGAGAATGTCAATTTAGGCCCTTTCTCCGCTAGTAATTACGCTCCGTCTCTGGGCTAACCGCTTATTTTGCATGCGGATGGACAAGGAAAAGATATTAAAAAGAAAAGATATTCAGCCAGAGGACAGGCAGAGGAGAGAAAGGATTCTCACAGGCAGTGGAGACACTAGCTGTCTAATTGGTTGACAATGTAAATGCAGAGGGTATGCCAAGATAAACTACTGTCATATTCTCCATATTATTCATCAGGACTATAGTTCCTTTTGCAGCCCTTCAACAGTGGTCTTTATATATATAAATATATATATATATATATATATCAATTTGAAGAATGTTAGAAGCTCGAAAACGGCTTTACTGAGGTAATTGAAAGTATAAAACAGATCATTAGAGGTTTCTCTAATTCGGAACAGTTGTGCTACTTGAAATTAAAATTGCAGACAGATGTAACAGCGATATGTTTTTAGACTTCATGTACTTTATGGTCATAACTTGATGAAAAAGCAGTCTGTGTATCTGAATCGAAATACAGTTAGAGGCAGGTCCTTCAAAATGTGTTTGGGATAAAAAGGGGAATGTGGATGCCATTGTTCCACGGTCATTTTTTTTGGCTCCGGATCAGAATGAGTCAACATAAATTACAAAGGCACATCAAGACGAGTTTTTCTTCAAAATTTTCTTGCACGGTGATGCAAGAGTAAGGTAATGCTATGTCAACTTTCAGAGGCATAAAATTCATTCATTCATTACACTTTATTACGCCAGAAACTATCATTATTCTTGTTGAACCAGGGTCTGAAGTGGTTTTAGTTAAAGGCCCCTGTGTTCATGTATGTAACCCCAGAGGCACCACTGAACCGTAGCACTAATGCACGTCCTTAAATTTTGGTAGATACGTTTTTTTTTTCTTGTACAGTAGGCACAAAGTGATTCCTGTCTTTTATTCTCTGGTGTGGGACTTTTCTTTTCTTCTTTCTTCCCAGAAAAAAAAAAAAATTAAAAAATATCACTTTCCTCTCAGGAATTTTTATACAAATGAATTAAAAACAAAACTTTAAGTTTTTGTAAAGAAAAATGATCCTGCCAAAACAACAGAACAAACCGTAGTGTTGAGACTTACTGTCTAAAAATGGTGGCACCCATGAGATCAGATACAAAAAAACACGTCTATGTAAAAAGTTGTCAACCCGCGAGCTGCAGGGCCTATAGACAGCGACTTTCAGTCATTTAGTAAATATAATTCAATCTAGAACTAGAATTTGTAGAATAATGATCCTTGGTCCCACTTTCTTTTCCTATTCTCATTTAACGCAGGTCTGCATATGCATTCATCCCAAAGAACCCTGATGATACTGTATCGCTAAATATAACATCACATTTACATGATGTGTTTATTCTCATCTGTAATGCAACATTTGCATTCTGCTTTAGCTGATACTGTTTCATGCATAATTGTTGAGCTTTGGTGTGTTAACGTTTTCACCGAGGAGTCATATCAAACAGAATCTTCTGTCTTCTATAAAATTAACCATTTCTGATTCTGATTATACATTATTAGACAATTCATAACATCATGAAAACACACAATTCTTGTTCTGTTAATGTAAACATCTGTTTTGGAAACACCCCGACAGTTTAACTAATGTGTAGTGTGTCATGGATGATATTTCAATCAAGGGATTTCCGAGTTAGTACGTAGCAGCAGCTGGATGAGGTTTAGGATCATTTATAATGTCAATAATGCAAATAACATAAGAATACTTTCAACTATTTTTCATGTGGTTTTATAAGTAATCTGTCCTTGTCTTATGACTTTCATCTTTATTAGCATTAATCTACAACACGAGGTACAGACTGCTGACAAATTCAGGTGTCACACAGGCAGCACAAGCTGCCAGAACAGCTTCAGTGCTCCCTGGCATGGATTCTTCAAATCTCTCTCTCTAATGGAAACATGAACACCTGTTTTCTTTTATAATTAAGTTTTGGGTGTTTTTGTGCCAGCTGACAGTGAAGAGAAGACAGGTAATGAGGAGAGAGAGATGCAACGAAGGTCCTCAGGCAAAAGCAAACCAGGATGTTGCAATGCATGGTCAGCACTTGAACCTCCAGGCCACTAGGGGCCCCCAGGGGCCCCCAAAGAACAGGGATGATGTATTTTTGTAGGCCAACTTGGAAGTTAGCCTCACCCTAGTTTCCTCGACAAAAAGCCAGTTGGATTTTTACATTTCCTTTTGGATTAATGAGGAAATGAGCTCTGCGAAAACAAAAGTTTATGATGCTGACGACGGGATAATCGTCACAAACGAACCACTTTTTGATTTTTGAAGCCTATGGCATAATGATGTTTAACATCCTTGACTACCTCTGTAGTTTCAATTAGCCACTTGTTAGTAACCAGCCTTTTCTAATAGATGTAAAACTTTACTGACGGCTTTAATGTCGTAGAATAAAACATGAAAACATCTGGAGCTTTTGAAAACCATAGACTTTATTTTAAGCATCAAACCAAAAACCCATTAAAAAAAAAATAAAAAAAAATCACAAACTTCAGGACGGGGGAACTGGAAGTTCTAAAGTGCTAATTAATTCCCAGGTTTTAGGAT
>NW_019525439.1:145659-202762 GCF_002814215.2 Seriola lalandi dorsalis
AATAAAACATGAAAACATCTGGAGCTTTTGAAAACCATAGACTTTATTTTAAGCATCAAACCAAAAACCCATTAAAAAAAAAATAAAAAAAAATCACAAACTTCAGGACGGGGGAACTGGAAGTTCTAAAGTGCTAATTAATTCCCAGGTTTTAGGATTCATTCCTGCAGCACTCAGTGGAGATACAATGAAATATGAAAAGATTATTTAGACATTAACAGATAATTTCCTCTGAACTAATGTGAACATCCAATACATGCAGTACCTGACCTGACCTGACCTTTACCTCAAACCCCGCCCCCCCCATCTCATCCGAGCCTTCTCTCTCACTTTGTTGAAATCAGTGGATTGTGGGAACTGATAGAAGCTTACACAGCATGACTTCACCATAGTGTTAACATATAGAGGCAAAAATCAGTGCGTGATATTTGTCAAGGTTCATCCTCATTCCTTCAGAGTTGTTGTGCAGAATATATCTAAACTGCTGTTCCACAGGTGTTAGTTTCATCACATGGTGTTACACTATAAAAGCCTTGTGCGAGAGGATGGATGGACGTTGTCGAGTTGAAGCCGAAGATGTCTTGGAAGTTTCCAAAGAGGTCTCATTACACAAGGGATGTGGAACAACACATTAATGTTTAATTATGTTTATTCTTCATTCCAAAGATTTAACATCAGAATCTCACAAGCTAATGAAATTTATTGTAGAAGTGTATCTACATTAAAAAAGCACTATGAATTATTTACACTTTGTTATGGGAGTTAAAGGGCTGATGTGGGGTTATATGGGCGTCCGTTTCATGGTCGGTCAAGTTTGGTCGCAACGTATGAACACAGAAATGTGTACAGCAACAAATTTAATGGAGTGAATCTCTGCACGTTTTCTTCTGAATGAGACTCTGATCTGGTTCCCGTGTCAACGGACGGACTGAAGCTCCTTGGAGAAGTCATCTATTTTTCAGAGCTAAATAAACCCACCTACTTCTGACATGTAAATATTTCATGTTTTCCTTATCGTGCTATCTCTCAGCTCAACTCTCCGTTGTTGTCCTTGTGTTTTCTTTGCTCTTTCACTTCCTCATGTCGTGATCTTTGTGCTGTTTGTCTCTGGCTCTTTGTTTCCCGCCCTTTCGAAACACTATGTGCGCCTCGCCTCGTCACTTCCTCAGTCGCGCTACGTCCTTTTTGTCTTCTTCCGTAATTTCTCCAGTATTTATGTTTTCCTGTTTTATTTTGATACACACCTCTTGTCTCCTTTCAGGCCCCCTCACTTCCTGCCCTCCTGTGCGATTACCTGGCCCCGCCCTAAGTTGTTACACCTGTGTCTAATTTTTGTCTTTCAGCTCACCTTTTGCCTGCTGATTTCATACTGTTGCCAAAGTACAAAGTAAAGGCTTCTAAACTGAAAGACCTGCCCAGGGCACTAAACATGGCAATATAATAACAAAATTAAAATTAAAATTAATAAAACATGCACACAAACCAACAAAAAAAATACTTACTCAATATAATACTGCACTTCAAAGCTGACTAACAATACTGGTCAGAAGAAGAAGAAACCACCACCAACTTTTAATTTACATTTTCTCATTTGGCAGGTGCATTTTTCAAAGCGACTTAAGAGTGAGGGACAACACTAAAGCTTCAGTGCATTCGCAGACCTTACTGCCACATCTATTTAATAAGTGCAAGGAGATCAGGTAGAGAGGAGCTTAGTAAGGGCTAGTTAAGCATGTTGGGAGTGAAATGAGTGCGATAGAGAGGGACACTGCTCTGATAGCATGCGATAGCTTGTTCCACCGACAACAGCCAACACTATATGTCGTCCTCAAAGCCGACGAAAAAAGGAAACACTGTGTGAAAGAGATTAAATCTACAGCAAAACTCATGTTGTGAACCGTTTCTTTACTCTCTTAGTGGTTTGAGATTTATATTCTTAAGATGTCTAAGTATAAATAAAAGGCTTATAAAGAGCTTAGATATTAAAAAGGCAAAATTTAGTATAAAATTGTTCCAAGTCTTGTACATGATTAATGTTATATGATGGTATAAATATAATATTAGAAATGAATAAGTGGTATCAAACCCCGTCTGGTTTCTGGGGAATAAATAGTGACATGCCAAGAGTAAACTGGGTTAGTCAAGATGATGTGTATGCATCTGGGTTATTGAGTAACCCGGTTATGAACAGAACTGTGAATCCAGATAAACAAAGCCACACTCTGTCTCTCCCTCCGCTCCAAACAACTGTCTTCTTGCTGCTGCTGTTAATCCGTCTTCCACTTTCTTTCCGTCAGCTGTTGATGTTCTGATGCTTCTGCCCCTCTCTTCTAATTTCCACATCCATCTGAGATACCATCCTTCTATTGTCTCTTATGTTTTTACACAGATTTAAAACAGATAAGTTGACGATGGACATGTTCGTATCTGCCAAGAAATGGAGCTTGATACCAACTCTCACACACTCACACACACACACACACACACACACACACACATTTCCCTCTGTTATTAACTAACTGTCATCAACTAAAATCAAAAATTCAATTTAAAGAATAAGTTCAATACAGAAGTGAAAAATGTTCTTTTTCCAAGATCGTTTTTCTTAGTTTTTGTTTTTTTCCATCTTTGAAAACAAGCCCTGAGAGAGAAGAGAATTTGTTTAGTTTTTTTGGTTATTTTTTTGCCAAGATAAATTTTCTAAGTGGTTTTTTTTTTTCTCCACTTTTTTAAAAATTATTATTATTATTTTTCCATCAGTGTAAACAACCCCCAGATTGAAGATTGGATTGAATTTTCCACACATCCATTAAACAGCTTCATTTGTCTCAACCTCACACAAAATTTAAAAGTTGTTTTACTGGCACTTTGTCCTCACAAAATGTGCAGCAGGTGCTGTCCTCTGTCAGTGTCCACATACATGTATTTGTTCACAGTGTGGTGGTGTGACGTTAAAAGACGCCTCAGGCTGCAGCTACACACGTTGTGAAAACATGAGCCGTTAAGTGACTGTATTAATTAAAAGTGAAATGTGCTTAAAACGGGTCCGGTGGAGAAAAGGCTGTAACAGTCAGCGAACAGCAGAAATAACTGCATTTTACTGCATGTGTGCTTGTTTGACTAAATGATTAAATGAGCTTTAGTTTCCTTAAGTCCTGCAGAGAGTCTGAAGGTTGTTCAGTGAATAATCGTTCGCCCTGCGACACAGTTTTATCTGGATGCCTCCGACTAATTTGAAAATAAGATTTACTTTTGAATAAGGAAATAAAATGCAAATCAACCTTTTTTCAGATTAGGTTCCTCACTTGCATCCTCAGAGCTGTTAGGAGGGATTTAAACTGACAGAAGTACATGAATCTTATTCATTTCAATGAGACCAATGTGTTGGCACAACGAAATGTGCAAAACACAGGGTTGTCAAGCAGAAACTATTTTTTTTTTCATTACATTACATTTACTCATTTGGCAGATGCTTTGATCCAAAGTGACCTACAGGTGAGGGACGTCACTAAAGCTCCAGTTCATTAAGAGACCTTGGCGTAACTACATCTATTTATTAAGTGTAAGGAGATCAGGTAAAGAAGTGCACCGAAGTGCACGGGGCATAATAAGTGCTAGTTAGGATGGGATGTGCTCATGTCTTCAAGAGACTCTTGAAGATAGAGAGCGATGCCCCTGCTCTGATAGCATTCGCTTGCGTGCTTCACGGCAAAGCCAGACGACATTCCTTGGAGGAACGCAGCGTCCGAGAAGGAGCATAAGACTGTATGATTGACTTCAAGTAGATGGGTGCAGACCCAGAAGTCACTCTGAAGGTGGCATTAGTGATGTGAATGTGATTCGGGCGGCCTCGGGTAGCCAGTGTAGGTCGATGAGTGGCGGAGTGACGTGCCCTTTCGGGCTGATCGAAGACCAGACGAGCAGCTGCATTCTGGACCATCTGTAAGGGTTACACTGCGCATGAAGGGAGGCCCGTCAGAAGGGCATTGCAGAAGTCCAGGAGAGAGACAATGATGGCCAGGATCAAGAGCTGGGTTGTCTACTGAGTCGGGTAAGGCCTGATTTTTTTCTGAGGTTGTATAGTGTCCAATATCACATTCGCTGTAGTTTGTGTGCTGCAAACATTCAGATGTAGACATTTTTTAGCTGCTGTAAAAAAAACACTTTCCAGGGTTGAAAAAAATCCTGCTTATATCAGTAAAATAAGCCTTCAACATTTTGTGGTTTATATTCTCACAGGTATTCAAGCAACACACACACACACACACACACACACACAAACGCAGCTCTTTGCATTTTCCTTGAAACACAAGTCATGCCATTTACCTCCTGCCCTCATCCACTCTTCAGTTTCATGCTTATACTCTCCAATCTATAGCGCTCCGGCAATTCTTTTTCTGTAGCCATTCACACAAAGACATAATCAGAATAACAGGAGGTCGTAGCAAGGATAACATGTAGAACATAGCCTCGAGTGGTGAGGGTGGTGGTGGTGGGAGTGTGCGTGCACCAGCGCTGTGCAACTGTGCTGGAAGAGTGAATGTGGAGCGCAAGCTGCACTCTGACAGTGATGCTATTTAACACAATCATCTGCCCTCAGGGCCAAAGGTCTGTCCACATTATGGTGAAGCGGTGAGTGCAGGCCAAGACTGCTGTGTGTGTGTGTGTGTGTGTGTACGTGTACTAACACACCAACACTAAACTCACATTCCAATATGTGTTTGCATGTGAATGTATAAGTGTCCATTGTGTATGAAAATACATATTTATGTGCTGTATATCTCCTGCGTTTACACGGCTGTTTCTGTGTGAGGCTCACTTTAATTCACTGAAATGCAAGAGTTCACGGCGGGGAGAGGCGACTGAGAGGAAAAGAGTGTGTTTGACATGAAGGAGATGTAGTGTGAAAAGAGAACTGAACAGATGAGTACATACAGAGATGGACAGAAGAAAGCAGAGTAGAGAAAAAGTGAAAGAAGAAGAATGGAAAGCTGTTATTTTTAGTTTAACCTTGTAAACTTTTACGAGTCGCAGCGCTGTGAAGCGAAAGGCCAAACGGTTGCTGACAAACTGTCATGCACTTTTAACAGCACAGTCAAAACATATAGTAAAAACATAGATGCACGTGAAGCGAGCTGATGTCTCACCTGCGACTATAAAAAGATCAGAGCGTCTCTAGAGACTGCACAACTACACAATTAGACAGAGAGGCTCCAATTAAAGCAGCAGTGGAAGTTAGTCGGCTCTACCTGTATACTGAAGTGGGTCAGTGTGGGCTTTTTGTGCTCAACACAACAACTAAAGGCTCTTCTCACAATTTAATTAGATGTGGGTTTTTTTTTTTGTTTTTTTGTTTTCAATTAGCTACTTGAAGGTTGTGTGTGTTTATTTGTGTTTCGGGGTGTGTGTTAAGTGCACCTGAAAACAAATTAAAGCATTCCAGTGACGAAAAAGTAAATCACATGCAGCGGGAAGCAATTGGCAGGAAAGGGTCAGCACACACACACGCACGCACGCACACACACACACACACGCACGCACATGCACACACACACATTTTAGCCCTCTATAACTATAATACATTCAAATTGGAATTTCACTGCCATCGATACCTCTACAAGTTCATCAACTCCGTGATATGAATGCGATTGGATCTGACATGAGTAATCAAACATAATCTGTCTCTCTTTCGACCTCTTATCTTTTTCTATCCCATTTAATCAGTTCACATTCACTCCTATCTCCCATCTTACATCTCTCTCTTTCTCTGTCTCTCTCTCGCCCTCTCTCATCTCGCCCCTCTCACATCTCTCTTATGTAAAAACGCCACAGAAGTCAGTATCACAGGACGACGGTCAACTGTGACAGAAATCCAAGAAACACGAGCATGTCACCGTTTGATACCCCGAGGTGAAGAAACAGAAACAAGAAGAATCATTGGCGGAATGAGCCGCTGGAGACTATGAGCTCTCATTACAGAGCGCGGCGTGGTTCATATCATAGACTGTATGTAGTCTGTGGTCATGATCAAATGACTATCTGTAATCTTAAGAGATGAACACGCAGAGAATTATGCCCCAATTCAGCAGCTTCATGGAACATTTTAGCCTTTTTCAGCTCATTATTTTAGTTCTAGGCCTGCAGCTAAAGTGTTAGCTCACTCCTAACTCTTTCCAACTTTACTTCATTTACACGTGGCATTAAAATGCATCTCTTATCCAGACTGTATATAGATATGATTTTAACTTGATCACATTTATACCTGGTATTAGAATGAATCATTTGTAGACGAGGTAAGAGCTTAATCAAGCTACAAGCTAGAAGTTTAGCGGTGACGGTGGTGTAGTTTACAACATTAGTTTTTACTTCTGGCTATTTATAGGATTCAACAATCATTAAAGTGGTGTTTTATCTTGCTGAACGAAACAAAACTTTTGTTTGCCACAGAATTTATTTTCCGCAATAATCCAAAACCCAATGTAAAAATCCTGTTGCCTTTTTGCCGAGGGAGGTTGACACTAACAACCGTGTTGACCTAGAAAAATATCCCTGCAGCCCTCTATATGCGTCTCCAGTGTCCACATAGAGATCTGATTTAGATCCGATCGCTCACGACATCCTCCTTTCATTCAAAAAAAAATTAAAACAACTAAAACAACAAACAACAACAAAAACAATAGAAGAATACAAGAAAGTGGTAGCTGTGTTATTGTCTTTGCCTGTTTTTGCTAATGGCTGCTAGCTGCTACCTTGCTGGTTCGCAACAGTCACAAGCAATTATGCGTTTCCACCAACGTAGTTGTTGTGTGTGGATTGACAACGCAATTAAATTTTCGCCTGTGTTCTAATTGGTCACAAAGTGTCCCTGATCACCTCCAGAGGTGGTTTGGTTGATTGAATCACAATCTGCCATAAGTGCGTCTGGGGTGCATTTACACGTGTACTTTCATGTGGTCAAACACTGTCGGATAGCAATCTCACTACACAAAATTAATTTTAATGCCAGGTGTAAATGGTGTCCTTGGTTAAAAATGCAGCAGGTGGTGGTTCTCAGCTCTAACTGTATGATACTCAGCTCCAAACAGACAGATGGACAAAGTTAGGGGCAAGTTAATGAAGCATTTAGCAGCTGAAGAGGCAGATACTGATACTGTGAAATTTCTGGTGGCCGCAGCGACACGACAAAGTGTTGATCACCCAACAGTGTAGTGGCCCAAAGTCCAGATTTTTCCAGCAGCATAACACATGTTAATACCACATCGTGTACTGTTTTGAATGTGACCCACACTCTCACAGTGACTATGTAAATGCATCCTATCAGGTTTGCAGGAAGAACTGAACCCAAAATACAGACAAACCAAAGTGAAAGTTGAAGCTGAAAATGTGTAATATTAAATAACAAAAAGGGAAACTTACAAAATGAACACAAATCCAAAATAAACCAGCCAGGAACCAAAAAAAGAAAGATAATCCAATAACACAGGAAAACGCTGGAGGACGACGAACAGGAAACACGCAGGAGAACTGGAGATCCAGGGGAACCCACAAAAAGACAGACTTCAATTCAGAAGGGAAGCGAGGGCAACAGAACACAGGTGAAACACATTAGGGCGGGGCAGTCAATCAGACTGGAGGGAAACAGGACAAAGACAGGAAGTAAAAACAACAAGAGACACACAAGGAAAGCTACTTCAAAATAAAACAGGAAATGAAACAAATGTTCAAACATAAAAGTTGAAAAGCTCAAACATAAATTGTCCATCACGGCAAACCATGACACATCGTAGTTACTGTATTTTGACTTTAACATTTACATTTACTCATTTGGCAACTTACAAGTGAGGGACGACATGCAAGGAGATGAGTGTGATTGAGTGTGGTCACAAATGCAACAGAACACAGCAGTGACGATATTCTTTTCCCGTGTGTGAATGTGTATACAAATATGTTACTGCATTAATCATCCGCATAGTATGAAGGCACACATATCAGGGGATGTGTGTCGCACCACCACCTCCTCCTCTTCCTCTTCTAAACTCTATGATTATACATGTGAGTATCTGAATGTGACACACGTTAGTGCACACAAGAGCTTTTGTGAATGAAGGTCAAAACAATCAAGATCCCAGTTGGCAGCCACGTGTTCAAACACACACGTTTGTGTAAAGGTATATTTTGTGGCACAGAAACAGAAAGAAACTTGCCCTCGGCAGGAAAGACAGACATTACTATCCACTTAATAGCAGCAAGGCCACACTTATTTTTTACTGCACCGTAATGCGAACTGTGGAGTTGCATCCGTTCTCAGAAACACTCCTGAAATGAGAATGTCAAAGGCCACAGCACACACACAGAGCACAGTGGCTACCTCTTGTGAAACAGTTCAAACTGCAAACGTAAAAAAAAAAAAAAGTTACTTAATTGAAAATTGTTGTAAAGAAAAGTACACACACACTGTGGTTTATGGATTATTTTGAATGCAGCTTTGACACACACATACACACACGGCAATTTCTTTACAGGAGTTTAGCCGGGCTTCTGCTGAATGTTAATTGCTTGGCTTAAGGCTTCAAAGGAGAGCGGCTGGAGGGACTCATTAAAAACAGAGAGAACAAGGGAAAACACACAAAGAATAAGATGAAGGCGGAGGGGAGGGCGAGTGATGGTCAGGAGGACAAAGGCTGAGTATTCTCTTGTTTGCCAGGTCCAGGAGACAAGGACGTGGCTCTGCCAACCAGAGACAATATTAACTCAAAGTGCAATTTCTTGCTTTTACAAGAGATTATGTTTTATAGCATATTAAAATCTAACAATACGTTCAAATAAGTCAAAATGATCCAACCCCATTTAAGACCTGGCCCCCATTCCCAAAAGCACCTTAAAGATCCATCTCATTAACCTTGTTGAACTTCAAGCTTGTGTCTGAAATGCTCTGTGGCAGTCCTGAAGGTATTTAAATAAGTTTTGCTAATTGTTACTTTAGTCAAATGTTTCAGCTTCACTGTGCAGAATGATGTTTGACTGTAGAAGGCTGCTTTCACAGTTATCTGCCGAAGGGGGGAAAGTTTCTCTGTGCTCACTTTCAATCTCAGTTTCAAGGTCCCATATTGTATAAAGCTAGATTTCCAAGTCTTCTTTGATTATAAAGCAGGCCTGGTTCTGTATTAATACTATGAAAGTATCAAAGCGCTCAGTCCACTGAGAAATGCACACAGCCTGTATTCAGAAACTGAGCCTTTAAACAAGCCATCGGGACTTCTGTAACTTTGTGATGTCACAACAAAGCAGTCACCAAGCCCCGCCCACCTGGACCCACCATCCAGCCTTGCAGGATTTGGTTTCTCTGAGTGTTTTACCTGAAATCTGCAATATTTTATTTTATTTTTATTTATATAGAAAACAGAGAGGCTCAGAGCCTCTCTTCTGATTGGCTCACCGACCTATTTTTACCAGAGCTCAGAGATGTCTACATTGAGATGGTTCTTTGGTTCTTAAAATCACAAATATATCTTCTTATCAACACTTCAAAATAAAACACTGGTCCCTGTTTTGTTTGTGTCATGCACGTGCACAAGGATGCACATAAACACATTTCCCATTGATCAATAGGTGTCAGTAACATGCAAAAATATGCCATTATGCACCAACAAAGATGTAAAGAAGAAGACAATAAAATGCATGTGAACAATGTTGGCTTTAAATTGAACAACTCTGCGTGGTGCCTTTGCTAAAGTGATTTAAAATCCTGTGTCAAAGTTTTCACTGATTTTGATAAAGTTGCCAAATTATAGGCTCTCACTTTGATCAAATCTTGATTAAAAGCCAAAGTTTTGTTGTTAATATTTTAGTTTTTAGTGGTTACTGAAAAAGTCTGGTGAAAATTAGGCCAAACTGAACTGAGGAGGATAAACATGTGTTGTTAGATGAATATGCCAAAAACGGCATATTGCAAAAAAAAAGAAAAAAAAAAGTATTATCCAGTGTGAAGCAATGAATGTGTCACCAGATAACAGACAAAACTACTATCTCAAACCACTGGCTCCTGGCACTTGTGAACTTGCTACATGTCTCAATAATAGCAGGTGAGTGATGGGCACCGCGGAGAGTGGAGAAGTGGGGAATGAGAAGTGGCAGGAAACAAACAGGCCTAGAGAAAACACACATACATCAGTCTTAGTGGGAGATGATGAAGGACAGAAGTTTGGGAAGTATAGATGTTAGTGTGCATGGATTTTGGACATGAACGCACACACATTCACGCATGCAAATTCAGGGGATGCTCAGGGGTATTCAGGAGATGCCTCTCCATATGTACACACCCCTGGAAACGCATAATGCCATTTTCTCTCTCTTTGTGGTAAATCGTGTTTAATTACCACATGCAGTCTGCACATTGGTGTGACTGGAGGGGGGATTTGGTGCATTACACTAATATGTTCCACAATCCAGCGTCTATGTTGTGCTTTAAACTTCATATTCGACAATTAATTCAGATTTTGCAGCGCTACATTGAGACACCTTTTCACCACTTCCTCATTGTTCATTATTGAAACTATTACATGGTGTAAATTTTTACACCATTTGCAATAGATGTCTCTGTCATTATGAAAGTTTACGTGCTGAACTCAGCAGAAGCTGAATGGCAGATTACCGCCCACAGCTAAACATTTACTCAGAGTGGGACCTAGGTGTTACTGTATGCATCACAATCCAAGAGCAATTTCCCTGAAATGGTCTCACACCACGTAAATAATCAGGCCTTGATTGCGAGCAATATTGCCTACCACTTACCACCAGTCACGCTAAAAAAAACGAAACAAAAAAAAAACCCAATGACATGACCAATTATCCACAAGTATCCAACAATGTATGTGTGCTCTGGAAACAGGTGGTTTATTGTTTCAGCAGACAAAAGGCTCAGCTTCCCTAATCACAGCCCAGGAAGTGTGCAGCCAGATGCAGGGCGTCCTCTGCCATGTTTCCCAGGCCCGTGCTTTTGTGTGAGTCTGTGAGAGCCAGAAAGCAAAGCAAGCGAACGAGCAACTTAAAGGCATTCATTCACTCTGACGTTTATTTCGGCTGCTTCGCCAGCCTCAGCGGGCAACGCCGCAAGATATTCTTCAAGGTAATCAATTTACAGTTCGCTAATCACGGCCTTCATTGTGCTATGCTAATATGTACGTGGCTAAATGCACTGTGCTAAGTGATTCCAGAGAGCTGTGCGTGGCGACGTGGCAGCGGTTGTCGCTGAACTGTTTGTGGTAAATGGAGGTGGAACGTTTCCTGATGAATGATTTGGAGAAGCTATGGGAGGAGGAGGGGAGCAGCAGGTGTGAAGAAGCTGAACCTGGCAACCATTACAAATGTTTACCTGTGAGTTAGCAGCATGCTGTGTATAATACTGTCAATGTGTTCGGATTTGTATGGTATATATCCTACATGTGAATACATAACTTATTTGCCATTGTGTTTTTAAGAGGAATTGTTGTTGTTGTTGTTGTTGTTGTTGTTGTTGTTCCAGCTCTAACACTAAAATTTACCTAAATCTAAAACCTTATTCTGAGTTTTTATGATCCTACTTGTTGAACATACAGAAACATTAAAGGATTAAAGGTGCCATATTGTATTGAGTTGTCCATGTGTTGTCTGATTATAGATCAGGTCTAGGTTCTATATTAATACTGTAAAAGTATGAAAGTGCTCAGTCCACAGAGAAATGCACACAGCCTGTATTCAGAAACTGAGCCTTTAAATGAGCTGTCAGGACTTCTGTGACTTTGTGATGTCACAACAAAGCAGTAGCTGCTCTCAGCCAGGCCCCAAGCCCCGCCCACCTTGACCCACCATCCAGCCTTGCAGGATTTGGTTGGTTGGTGAGTGTTTACCTGAAAACTGCTATATTTCAGTCAGCTAATCAGAAACAAGGCTCAGAGCCTCGTCTCTTCTGATTGGCTCACCGACCTGTTGTTAGTTGAAACACAGTAAAAGTGTCAACTATACGACCTTTAAAACCGTAACAGCCCTTTAAAGAAGTGTGGACTGGAAACTTTTTCCTGAATGTCATTCTAAAACCCTGGGTCCTCATAAAGATAGAAGTACTGTAGAAGAGTGTATGCAGACATCATTATAAACACACAGCACACAGGCATTTCATACCTAATTTTCTGAGGCGCAACACTTTTTTTTTTTTTTTTTAGCAGGCTAAACCCAGATTAAACAATATATATCATTTATATCTCCAAGCCTTTCTAAAAATTTCACCAATGCCAAACAAACCTTGACAAAGCATGTAGAAAACTTACTAAAAGAGGACTATGTGCCAAGAAAGACTTTTGATGTTGTTCACATCCCCGGAGCTGTAAGCTGAAGACTCGGAAATAAATAGCATGCTAAACTGTCGGCTCTCAGTTGGAGGCTTGCACCACCACCAGCCTCTTTGCTGCTGTCTGATGGCCAGCTTAAGCCCACTGATCGTTAGTTGCACAGCACTAATGGTGTTGCAGAGATAGATGCTGATTGTGATTGGCTGCCTTAACTTTAAAACAGAACTCCAACTATTTCAAACAGTTCCATCAGCTTCAGTTGGGTTTCTTGCTTTTGTTTTCCTTGACGAGGCTTTATAGAAAATCTCAAAGCATTTGCACAATCCCCTACGTTTCTCACCAGCCTATTAATATTGAAACAAGCACCTAGTGAGAGAAGGTACCATCAACCTTAATGACATTTAAATAAATAACACAGAAATAGATACAGTCATCTTATGTTTTGCTCACGGTAAAAACGCAACATCTACAGCCTGTTTCATCAGCATCATGTGAGAATAATCTACAAAAATATTTGATTTAAAATGTGTTTTCACGTTCTTTAATATTATATTCCTATTCCAATCTTATGCAACTTGCTGAAATAGTTAAAGGCACCATATTGTATAAGGTGGGATTTACTTGTCTTTTTGGATTATAGATCAGGTTTAGGTTCTATATTAATGCTGTGAAAGTATCAAAGCCTCAGTCCACAGAGAAATGCACACAGCCTGCTCTCAGAAACTGAGCCTTAAAACAAGCCACTAGGACTTCCTGTAACTTTGTGATGTCAAAACAAAGCAGTCACCGCTCTCAGCCATGTCAGCCAGTCAGAGAGAAGCCTGAGAGAGGAGATGTAAAACTACATTGAGATGATTTTTGGTTAAAACCACAAATATATCTTCTTATGGATCAACACTTCAAATAAAACACAGGAAAAGTGTAAAATATGGAGCTTTAAATTGGGTTGCTATGTCACTATTGAGGCACCTGATCCACTTTACTGACATGACTAATCAGCATTAAATCCTGTTTCTTAGTCACTAAACTTGAATCCTGATCCGCTGTAATTAGGGCTTAAAAAAGACTCTGGCTTCGGCTCAACATTGGAAAAAATAAAGTCAACAATGACTTTGTAAATATTTAACCAAGACCATGATTTTACATTTACGTTGACCAAATGCTAAAACCATTAAAGTAAATGATGCTACAGTTTCTAATTCTGAGTGGATTTTGTAGAGAAAATAAATAAATATGTCATAATGAATATTGTTGCTGTTGAACATTATTAGTACATTAACATATTAAATGTGTTAATTGAAGTCACTGCTGCATTCTTCCACTGCTTCACCTCATGTTGATTACAAATGTAGCTGTTTTCCTTTTTGTGCTGTTACGTCAGCCAGTTACATTGCGAAGTGCTTTATCACCCATTAATGAATCCATTACATAGTGAGTGACATTTTTGATTCTCATCTTTACCCAGTGACACAACAACAATTGTTGAACAATAACACAAATGTGATAACATGTCAGATTTGGTGAAGCCGGGGTGCAGTCATGGCGACGGCGGCGGTGGTGGTGTATCTATGCTAGCGCTGAGACATGATGCGGACCAGTGATTTCCATTTAAATTTCCCTTTGGTCCTCTCGCCGTGTCTCCT
Source organism: Seriola lalandi dorsalis (assembly GCF_002814215.2). Classification (NCBI taxonomy): domain Eukaryota; kingdom Metazoa; phylum Chordata; class Actinopteri; order Carangiformes; family Carangidae; genus Seriola; species Seriola lalandi. Next base: position 159,626 of record NW_019525439.1, read on the forward strand.
TTAACTGCCGCCGTCCCTGGTGGCTCTCCACCAGCAACACTTAGTGCATTTAGGAGGTCAGTGCTGTTTTAATAGCCTCTCCACGCTCCTCACAGAGTCAGCTCAAGGCCTAGGTGCTGGCCTGGTGTTAAACGCATTGGGCAGCTGGATGCTGGTGATGGGAAAACAGATTGTCCTCCAGCCAGAACTGTACTTCCCTAAAAGTCAAACTGCAGAATCTCGTCTTTGAAATATTCAAGATTCTCTTTTAACTTTTAGATTTCATCTCAACATCCCATCTGCATGCTCTACTCTCCCTGTGACATATCTCAGGACATGCTAACATGAACTTTAAGGTTGTGTATTGATATTTTCTTTATTCCATTTCAGGCTGAATAAATAACAACATTTATAATTAGGCAATTAAAGCCAGGAGCACGTTGTTGTGTAACATCTCGGCAGAGTCGCAGGCTGCTGTGAAAACTGCACAGCTCTTTGTGATGAGAGGCTGCATTACATAAATGGAATAAGTGAATAGAATGTATATTTTTATCCAATTTGAAGTAGACATCTTCCGTATAAAAGGGTTTTGTAATGAACAAACAAGTCATGTTTACCTGTGTTTTTTTTCCAAAACTCATTGTGTGTATCCTCAAGGTCCAATAAACGTGTTGAACGCATTTCCTTCCTCAAAAAAACATTTCAAAAGCTGATATTTAGAAATATTCTAAACTAGAGACAGATGGGATCACAGCAGCTGTGACGCCCGTCCACATGGTGACATTCTGACCCATGAGTGCTCAATCAATCAATCAATCAATCAATCAATCAATCAATCAATCAAACTTTATTTGTGTAGCACTTGTCATACAGGTTAGAGCAGATCAAAGTGTTTCACAGATGACTGATGACTGAAAAAGGACAAATCAAATAAGAAAGCAACAATGAGTTACAATAAAATAGATTTAAAAAGCTATAACATTAGCAATAAAGCGACTTATGGCTAAAAAACATTTAATTAAAAGCCAGGAGTCATACTCCACACATCTTTGAACTTAGCCTTCATTTTGATCTAAACTACACAACTGTGAAGTTTCCAGACTGTATCTTGCAGGTTGGGATTTTATCGCAGTGACAGACAGACAGACACACAAACACCTGCCAAAGCACTCAAACACTCAGTGGTAGAGGTAGTCTCCATTATGCCATGATGGCGCACGCACACACATAAACACATGACAACAATATCCACCAGTCCTGCTGTTGCGGCTGGTATTCGTGCATTGTTTGCATCCATTGTCGCTCGCTGCCACTCTTCTTCTTCACTGCCGTCTCTGCTACATTTGTTGACATGTTATCACCACCAACTGTCAGTGGTGCTGTCAACAGAACAGCATGAACACACCAACAGCATATGAATTACACTGCAAGTGTGCGCAACACAAAACAAAACTGTACACCATCTCGTAAAAAACGTTCCCCCCACAGCGCTACTAGTGGTCAAACAGGATACAATTATAGTCACTATCTAATGGCGCATGTTGACTTCCCCCTCTGTCCTCATGCTTGGTATTTTTTTTAATCTTTATCAAAGACCCTGTCATGGCATCATGTTTACTTTTTTAAAATAAATATTTAATCACTGGCAGTGGCTTAATCATGCCTTCAAATGAACATAAACACTGGTGTTTTAAAGTGGGAAGCCAGTGAGGGATCACATTGTCAAAGCTGACTTTCCAAAGTGGAGAGAATAAAAAGTGAACTGAAAAAGTTCCGAAATATGTCACATACAACACTGGAAAGTTGATACGTTGTTGTAAACTGCCCCATCTAATGTGTCCTAAAGTTTTGAGGTGGAATAAAGTTTAAAGACATCATAGGGTCTCACTTCCAATACATCCACCATCTGTTCTGGATTTTGTATCTGTGAACACTTGTACTTAATCTTTATGCATCCTTTCATTTACCTGACTGGGAAACAAATTGGGAGTGTGTGAACACAAAAAGTTTTGATTTTACAATTATTATGTCCCATTAAATCAATTTGAAGCAACTTACCCTTGAGTCTGCTATGTGCTGCAGATTCCCTTGTGCTGTTTAGCTTTTAATTCCTTGAGATACTGCAGGAAAGCATCATAGTCATTTCCTCTTTCCTTTGTTCTGCTTCATAGAGAAAAGGTACTAATTTGTATTAAAGTTAGAACAGTTTGAAAGCATGTTTGCAAAGTCCTTCAAAGGCAAATTAAACGTAGTTCTTTGCAGCACAAGACGTTGGAAAAGAGTGGAAAAGTAGGAAACGTCTGCCACATCTGTAGCAAAACATGCTGGTTTCCCCTGCTGGTCTCAGGATTTTGGTTCCCAATGTATTTTTGACTGAGCCCAAAAATACCTCTTCTAGTCTCTCTTCTAACAAATGCAGAATTTAAACACACAGTATGTAACTCTCAATCAAAACAATGACAAAAGACGGCGTTGGGTGACGTCGTGAAATAACGTGGGAGGAATCATCCCCAGAGGCCTCCTCCTCTCCAAATCAAACACACAACACTGAATAAAGCAATGTCACATTTAAAGTCAATGTTTCGCCAACCCTGTGCGGCGGATGCAGAACATCAGGGCTGGGAGCTGACACTGAAGCTTGTTTCTCTGATAACTTCAGGAGGTTTTTACCAGCAGCTGAATTATCCACAGAGGAGTCCTCCTGCTGTAACATAGGTCTAGTCATTTTCAGACTTTTTAATGTGGAAAAGTTACATATTATAACTTTAAAACAATTTCACCAGGATTTTTTTATTAAAAAAACTCATAACAGCTCAAAACTTTAAAATCTTTCACTTGTCTGCACTTACACTTATGCTTTAGAAGCACATGCTGTTGCAGAACGAGTCTGGACAGTTAGATCAGCTAAAATGGAAGTGTATTTGTTTTTATCTGACAGACGACTAAAAACCGTCACTGACACAGCCTGTCGGAAAAGTTTAATCCCTCTAACTGTCCAGTCAGTCAAAAATCCCCAAAAATCAAACCAAAAGCAAGAGGGGACAGGAAACAGCATTGGGTTGCATTTTAAACATATCCCACAGGAGCTAGCATGGCTAACAGGCTCACCAGACGTCCCTGAGAAAACTGCTGTGTAAAACTCCAAAACTGTTCCAGGTGACCCCATATCTATCAGTTGGGCCCTTAACATAGTTTATCACATCGCAACAGTCACCGTGGTCAAAATACATACGAGCAGAACCGCATAAAAAACATTGAATATTTTAATGATATACTTACAGCCGAACTTGAAATGTTCCTGGTTCTCCTTTCGGAAATGTGATCACCTTAGTGTTCAGCTGACGTTGTAAATTATACAATGTTTACTGTCGTCAACCTCCACAGCCAAATAGCATCCCCTCTTATCTGCTGCTTGTATTATTTCACCTGGAATTATGAAACAAGACCATAAACAAAGCTCCACCATCTCTCTCTCAAACTGAACTCTATACAAAGCGATAACAGCTCCCCTTCCTCAGCCCATCTTACTCCATCACTCCCTCTGATTGGCTGCCTGTCTCCCATGCCCACCTGTAAGCCCTCTCACATTTCACTGCTTTCCCGCCCTCTGATCTCTCTCCTCCGAGCTGCTGCATTCCTCTCATTCACTGGGCACGGACATGCCTGATGTTTAATCGGCTACATTACCACTCGCTCACATTCTGCTGTCATTGTTGTTTATCCCTCCCTGACTCTCAGCCCCCCCCCCTCCCCTCCTCTCCTGGCCTCCTCACCTCACATTTCCTCTGCCTCCCTTCCCTTCCCCTCCCTCTCCCTCTCCTCCCCCCTGAGTCCTGATGGCTGTGAGCTGTTCGTGTTTGTCAGATCCATTAAGAGGAAGGCGAGGTGGAGGACAGTGGGGGGGGGGGGCTGCCCCAACGTTTGACCCACTTTGCCCTCCCCGTCACCGGGCAGCCATGGCAGAGCCCTCGGGGAGGTTCTGGATGTCTGACTCGGTCCTCGTGGCGTAAGCTTGCCTAGACAGTAATTGGCTGGCTCAGAGCTCTGCGATGGGGCCCTCTCCTGACAGCTGGTGGGTGGATGCTGCACACCAATTAGAAAAACAGAGAGAGACCTAGGGCGAGAGAGAGAAAAAGTGAGAGAGGGGTGCACTGTGTCTCTGTGATTACATGAGAAAGTGAGCGTTGCTGAAACAGTGAGGAGAAAAAGAGAGTACAGTTTGTACTTTTACCCCTTCCAAATCCATGCTGGATGATTGCCATATGTACGTGACAAACACATGGAGACAAGTACATACATGCACACGCACACACTAACACACACGCTCTCTTTTTCTCTGTCTTTCTCTTCAGAGCAGTAAAGCTCTTCTCGAAATACAGTACGTTTTCTCACCAAGGACCTTGTCTTCAAAGCACCCAAGCAGTTGATTTGCTGCTAGAGACACACAAAGTGAAACTCACACACACACACACACACACACACACAGCATAAACACACACAAGTTGCCTGAAGAAAGGAGTGTTAGCCACACTTCCACACGGCTTATTAATAATTATTAATATATGTTGGAGTGTGAAGGAACTAATGTAAATACTGAAGAAACAACAGCACAATATAAAAAATAAAAAAAAATTGGTTTCTTCGCTGCATCCAAACTTCAAAAATTGCTGCAGGATGTTCAGGCTGATGTAAAACGTTGACATTTACAGTCACAGTCACCTTGCACAGCGTTTTTTTTTTTTTTTTTTAATCTTTAAAAAATGTAATCATAGTTTTTCTCTCTTCATAGAGAATGCATCTCTCACCTCACAGACAAGCCATGAAAATTTTATGAACATTTTTTTCTCCGTCACACATTTTACATTTGATGCATCATACAATTTGCATGTGACATGAGTTGGTGCTGACAGTATTTTCTTTCTTCTACGTACAGCTGCATGTGGAGAGGCGGATAACCTTTAAATCCCATCATTTTTTTTGTTGCATAAAAAATTATAGGAATCAAAAATTATATCTCAAATTAAGTCTTACTTTCACTACTGTGTTTAAACAGCTTATTTTTTCAGTGTTTGATCATAGTGTACAAGTGACAGGGCTTCATTTGCCTGTAATGGTTATAAATAGCCCATCTCTATTTGCTGCTACACACAAACCATTGAAATGGACCAATGCATCCAATTTATATACAGTAACACACATGAAATAATCATTTTTATTCACTGAGAGAAGCTGACGATTACAGGGGAAAATTAAACTTTGCAATTGTGTGTTCCATACAGTGCTATGCTAAATTTTGGGCACCAGTGGGCAAACGACATATTTGTTTTGACTGTTTGTTAACTTCTTTTGATCTCAACGATCAAAATATGGAATTTGCATTTCGCTCTTTGTGTGATTATATGATTTTGGCTCCGTCATCACATGATAAAAAAGTGAAATGCTGGCAACGCAAAGTGAAAAGAAGTGAGCAAAAATGTACCTTTCCAAGTCTGTGCTGGGGGACTGCCACCACTATATACTGGGAAACACAGCGACAACACAGACTCACAAACAGTAAAATCTTCAGTACACAGCATATCCTGTCACTGGGACATATATACGTCAAAGTGGAAAGAGACTTTGCCTGGTATAGACACACACACACACACACACACACACACACTTTCTCAGTAAAGTTCTTCCCTGCAGACTCACTGTTTTCTGTCACTGAGGACCTAAGTTGTATTTTGAAAGGCAGAGAAACACATTGTGTTCATGCACCACAGACACAAACACACACACACACACACACACACACACACACACACACACACACACACACACACACACACACACACAAACTCAGACCATCAGGCAGCGGCTATAATTGATTACTGAGTCCCTCTTTGTTGTCCTCTCTGATGTGTGTTATAGATCAGAATCATTGCTTTAATCTCTTTTCTTAATCAAGAAAAGGTCTCAAAATTTGGAGTTATTATTGTGCATGTTGAACATTAGTGTTAGTTTAACGTTATAGGCACAGATTCCTGTCATATTTACTTCCAATGGAGGATTTCATTCGTGTTTTCCCATTATTTATTAAGCTGACAGCTCCAAGTTCAGGTGTGAACGCACCCAAGACACATTGAACACGCAGTCTAATTAGTCCCAACACATGATTATAGTGAACCAAAAATGTTTTACTATTTCAAATGGCTAGAGCCTTATTTCACTGCAGAGTCAGATTGTCTTAAAACAACAATCAATACCTGTTTATTTGCATATAGAGTGGGGAGGTGAGATTCGATCACAGGTGGTCACTCGAGACACATGTGCAGAGGCGTTTTAATGCCTGGTGTGAACAGGGCCTAAGATAACCTGGTAATTTTTCTAATGTCATGAACTCACTCAAATCTGATGCTATGTGCTATCTAGCTCTATCTGTCAGCTGTCTTGGCTTGTGTGTATCCAGTGCAGTCCTGTGTATTTGCAGTTCATTAAAGAAAAAGACGCCGCTGTTGTTGTGAAATAGTAGACGTTGACATGTTGTTGCGCTGCACTGTGCTACAGGCTTACACCACCCCAAACTGAATATAAGTGGCAAACAAATCCATCACAATAATCAGTTACATCCGAAAATAGAGTAAAGTTATGTTTAGACTCATTTAAGGTGTTAAGTTGCTGTTTTAGAAGAATTGGTGATTGACAACATCTATTAACTAAACTGAGATTTCCTTTCACACATCGCTTCAAGAGCGAGTGTCACATTCCCTAATGCTATTTGAAATTAAACCCTGGCAGAGGAATAACATGGCATGCGCTCTTGGCAGGGACAGCTGGTGCATTATAAATAACAGGGGCAATTTTCTCTGGATCTGTTGTGGATTTAAAGTAAGAGAATAAGCCTCCTATTTCATATTTACAGAGGAAGACTGGATTAATAATCATGTTCATTTTACAGTATTGGGAAAGCTGCACAATTCTTTATGTTTTATGTACTTTTACTGGCAGGGATTGTTTGTCTGGTGGATTTTTAAACCTTAATACGTGATGAAAATAAAGATGTTTGGTGAATGATCTCCCTCTTGCATCACTGTTCACTGTGGAGTTGAACTTGTTTTATTTTATTGAAGCCATCCTGACTCTTCTTTTAACCATAGACTTGCTTCATGGTCTTTTCATTCCCCATCTTCTTCTCTTCCTACGTTTACTGGGGATTCACAGTTGGATAGTATGGACCCCTTTGACCCCAAAGATTGGAGGAAAGAACCCTGTTCACATCCTTCCCAAATCTTGAAATCACTGTACACAGCCCAGCAGTCAAGTCTAGTTGAACAAGTTCATGAACACACACAGACGAAAAAAAAAAGATGTTTAGACTGGTTGGATGTTGGACTGGGAAGACAATTTCTATTCCAACAACTAGGATAAAAATCAGATTGCATCAGAACAACATCATTAAGTCCAAAAGCGACTCAGGCAAAGACCAGCATTGAATCCTGTTAAAGATAAAACACCTTAAGGAAGCCTGAGTAAACTGGAAAGCAATCACAAATAACAAAGGACTCAAGTCTGGGATTTCTGCCAAATCTTCTAAAAAATATCAATGTATGATTTTAGTTATGTTGAACAAATTTTTCTACAGAAGTCTAAAGATGTCCTCACTTTGTCATTACCGGGCATTTTGAAAGAGCCGCCTTTCAGTTCAGGCACCTACATTAGTGGCAGTGCAGCCACTATGACCAAATAAAATAAATTATTTTATTTTCAAGGAATTTTTTTTTTTTTAAACAACAAAATGGATGATTTTTTTCATAGCAACCGTGAGCTTTTAGTTGCTATTATCATGCAGATAAAGCACAAAAAAAAAAAAGAACAGTTAGTCAGGGTTAAAAAAAAATCACATGAAGCACTCAAGGTGACAAAGACTGCATAAAAGGAATTCATCTCTAGTCGTATTAAAAGGTCAGAGTGAGAAGCACTCAGAACTGTCATCATTCCATTCTCTGATCTGTGTAATTACTCTTTACTTTTCACTTTGAGTGATTGACTTGTTTGCTGTACTTTTGTCTGCAGCAAAAGCTGAGAAGAAGTTTCCTGCATTAAACATCTTTTCTCTATATATTTGACAAAGCATGAAACAACAAGGATTTTTTGATAACTGTCCATAAAGGGGAATAAACTGCTTTTATTCAGCACTAGGAAGCAAAAATCCTCATTTGACCATCATTACTTTCTTTGGGGAGATCAGGTAACAGCAATTTTTTACTGCAGTACTCATTAATGTTAATGTATTCTGGTATGCCCATGTGTGTATTTTTTTTTCACCCATCAGAAAAAAAGAAAAAGAAATCAAGCCTCTGGCAAACTCGAGGGTGCTCTGATAATGTCAGTCCCATCAAACAGTAAAAATCCCAGTGATGTTCTACGGGCTCTTACATGTTGAAAACACTTCTGGTTCTTACTGAAAGCTGAATTTTGTTAAGACGAGGCCGCCATCGTCCAATCCCTTACGTTCAGTAACTTTATTAGCGGCATGCATTCAACAGCGCGGATTGGAATGCAGGGAGAGGGTGTAATAGATAAAATGGAAAAGCTTTAAACTTACATATTGTTAATGCACGAATCACTTAACTAATCACTTTAGTCTCCTTAATAGAGCTTTGACTACTTTGACAGCTAATGCCATATTTGTTTTTAACATAAACAGCACTGTGCACTATAAAGAAAATTTCTACCCAGTGTGCAGAGTAGTTGGCCTGTATTTTCAGCCCTGAGTAGCGTCTGCAGTTCCTCCTTTCAGGTCGCCTGTATGTTGCCTTGGAGGCAAAACCCAGGGCAAAAAAAGGGCCTTTTACCCATTGACTGCTGCTCATAAAAGGCATTTCTGGTTTTAAGAACCAAAAACCATCTCAGTGTAGTTTTAAATCTCTCAGGCTTCCCTCTGGAGCTTTAGTAACAACAGGTTGGTGAGCCAATCAGAGGAGAGAGTCTGAATCTATCTTCTGATTGGCTGACAGTTTTCTGAGTGATCACAGGGAACACACAGGGAAACCAAATCCTGTAAGGTGGACGGTGGGTCTGGGTGGGCGGGGCTTGGGGCATGGCTGAGAGCTCTGACTGCTTCGCTGTGACATCACAAAGTTCCAGAAGTCCTGACAGCTCATTTTAAGGCTCAGTTTCTGAATACAGGCTGTGTGCATTTCTCTGTGGACTGAGCTCTTTGATACTTTCACAGTATTAATATAGAACCTAGACCTGCTTTATAATCAAAGAAGACATGGAAATGTAGCTTTATACATTATTTGACCTTCAATACAAAAATCTAATTGAAACTATAATACTATGAAAGAAGCACAATAATATGATTTTGTGAAGTTAGGGGGGATGTGTACAATCCCCAGTGGAAATTTTACCCTTGCACATGTTTCACAAGATAAAAGTGAGTGTGCAGGTGAAGCATAAGTCTGGGTTTGAACATGTGTGCATGTCATTTCTTGAGAGTAATCAAGGTGACAGGTACTCCAACAGTTTAAGTGAAATGTATTTGCTCTGTGTGTGTATCTCCACTTTGATCCAGAGACACAGCTTTGATGATTAAATCCTCAGTGGCGAATAACTTTACATGTGGCACTTTTTCTTTTCTCTTAAAATCTGCAATTTTTTTAAAGAAAGATTTGCCCGGGTGTACCATAATCCGTGCAAGCCATTGACTGGGTGGTTTAAATCAAGTTGACACTGCATCGTTTTATTCAACAGGCAGCATGAATAAAAAAACAACTTGGGAGTGGACTTTGGCACCACATCAGAGGAGGGTGCAGAGGTGGGTGACAAGAGCACTCGCACACATACACACACACACACACACACACACACACACACACACACAATATATGTGTCTAACAGGTTACCTGCTTGAAATGAAAATGAAAGCAACAAGCAAAGCTCCTCCAGGGGTGGGGGTGATGGAGCCACACAAATTAAATCCAACAAGAAATCTGGTGAAGCTTTTTCCAACCTAAAATACATGCATATACCTATATATACCTCCAGAGGTAGAGCATAGACTGTTTTGATTTTTTTAATATATATATATATTAATATGGACATTTCCCTGAGAGGATGCAGTAACTGAATACATTTAGTCCCAACAAAAAGCGAATAGGACATCAATATTAGAATATTATTAGAAAGATGCTTTGTTTATGTGTGTGTCCTTGAAAAACAGGTAGAGACAGACAAGCTGAGTCAGTCAAAAATACTTGAGTTTCTTCTTATTTGCTTTGTACTGAGCTGTTTTCTCCCCATTTTCACTTAGCTCTCAAGGTTGCACATCATTTCATTTAAAAAAGAGTCAGCGCAAATGGGGGGAAAAAAAGCTCCCAAAGCGAGGACACTCAGTCGCTAATGTGAAAAAGATTCACACAGTTTGTTTAAAACATGTATTTGTAACATAATGGTCTGCAAACCATTCCTCTTTTGCAGAGCAGTTTATACTCCAACAGAGGAGTTTCAATCAAAGTAAATGTTGCAACGCAGCTAATAGGCTGTGAAAGCTTCCTTCATTTTGGACTCTGCTGCACATTCCCAAAAAAGGAAAGCACTGTCAAGGCAACTTGCTGTTGGTCAATTGCACAAATTCACACGTCAATGTTCACCAAAGATGAACTTACAATTAGCTTATAGTAGGTTTTGCTATTGCAACATAGCCAATGTTTGCTTTAACCTGTTTATTTACCAGTCTTGCCAAGAACTTCAGACTTTGTCGTGTTTACAAGACAAAAGGTTATAAAATGCCCTTAGAGAGGCGCTACTTCTTCACGGCAGACTGGGTGCTACAGTGACTCGGTATCGGAAAGTGATGAGACACCCTGACAAGGCTGGGGCAGCTGGTTAGCATGCAAACTTTAGTGGAAAATAAGAATTGATTGAAATAGAAGCAAGAAGGCTAAACTATTAGCCGACTCAACGTAGCCACTCATCTCTTGCTTCCATGGTGAATCTACGTACACAACCACTACAACACATTAAGATATTACAGGAAAATGAAGTAAAGCCTGCTGTCCAGGAGAAGTAGAGAAGTTCTCTCCATGTATAACAAACACTTTGATTGGCCAGTCTTCCATCTCAGTCTGAAAACAGCCAATAGGACGTCTAGTTTGCTCTCAGACCACTTGAATTACAATATGCTGACAGCTGATTATGGAATTTATTGACACTAAAGATTCACAGATTTACCTTGAGAATCCATGGGCAGGGGCAATTCCAGTGAAATTAAATGCTGATGTGATGGTGTGACTGTCTTTACCTGTTTTTTCCATCTTCAGAAGCACGTTATTTTGTGAAACTTATTTGGCCTATGCAAATAATAAAATTGAATTAAATGATAAGCAGTATCATTAGTCTTCATAGATAAAACATAAGCTTAGTCACCAGTTTATTAGGCAACCATAGCTAAAACTACTGCAATCTAATGCAGCATGCCGGCAATAAATTCTACCTTCATTAATGTTATGTTCAGGCTCAAGGCTGTAGTTTGCAGTGCATCATACTTTAGTGTCCCCCTTATGGATAATAGTTTATGAGTGACCATTAACAAGTGTGAAGTCAAAGACCAGCTAGTCAAGTCTAAAGTTTAATTTGTGACTTCACAACTTGAGTGCCCGTCACATTAACCCCGAAAACCCAGACTGGTATGGGCCTGTGGACCATGCGATCTTTGGGGAAACACTTACAGTAGCTCTGACTGCCTTTCTGAAACATTAGAGCAAGTTTGCATCAAGTGTGGCTTAAGTGCACTCTGTGTCGGAATTTTTCAGGTGAGGGACTTTTATTGTTGCTTGATGGCCCTTTTTGAATTGTTTTTCAAGGATAAACAATATTAAGCCTTGTCCCAGCCTATCACGGTCAGTCATGGTTGTGACTGCTTGCTCAGCTCCACTAAAACCTCATCTCCTTTAACCAAAAACTAATCGAATGCCAACAGCGGTCAAATGTTGTTTAATGGCTTGAAGGGTTAAGTGACATATTGATAAATAGTGTTTATGATGGCAATTACAATCAGTCATTCATTGTACAGTGCATCAAGGGAAATATGCTTCTGTATCACCCTGGGAGTTGTGTGTAGGTAGAAGTCTTGGCATCCTCTCTGGACTGAACGTAAATTCTAGTGACAAGTAACAAAAATAAAAAGTCCATGAGATAAAAAGAACTGGAGAGAGAAGGAAGGGAAGAAAAATAGTCCTGAGTGTGGCGACACTACCAGGTTAGGTTTGGGGATTTTTCCCCCAATGCTAGAACCACACAGTTGTTGGTACTGTGAGTTGCTTTGAGTCAGAGTTGATAAGAAAATTAAAGCCAGAATATGAATATAAATTATATAAATGCCAGAGCGGCTTTAACATTTTCTGCCTTTGACCTACTGCAAATGAAAATTACAATATTCTTTACTTTAATATTCTTTGCTCTGACCCATAGCATAACTATTAAAGAAGGCTGTGCACACAACATCAGTTATTGTTATTAGATCTCGGGATGAAGTGGACAGAGCCTCGCTGACATCTGCTTGACTATTAGCTGAAAATGTGTGGTGGCCCTTTGACGTAAGGGTTCCAAGGACAAAAGATTTGTGAAGAAATTCTTGCATTGTTGCGGCTGTTTGAAAAAGGGAAGCATATTGTGAGATCTAGATCTTTAGATCTAAAAATCTTTTAAGTAGGTCAAGGTGGGTGGTTTGGATTTCACAGTGTGTGGGTTTGAAACAGAGTGGTTTGCATCCCACCTCCACAGCATTCAATTCTGCTGATCCGCAAGACTGTTAGACAGGTACATGCCTTGCTCTGTGGCAGTTGTATAGACATGTCATTTCCTGTTTAAAATCTTGTTGTCAGGGCTGAGGATGCACGAGTGACCTTTCCTCAAGCTTTATCTCAACTCTGCACCAGCCCTTCACAATATACTAAGTCAACTGTGTTCAGTATACAGACAGCATCATCTGTCTACTGTGTCTTTTACCAACGGGATTGATGATATTCCATCTTTATATCAAATTATGGTGAGCACAGAGGCCATCTCTTCAACATGACATTACATTAAGCTCTGTCCTGCTCCTTCTTTCTCACTTATTCCTCCCTCGCTTCTTTCGCTCTCTCTCTCTCTTGCTTCGCTAACCAATCACTCTCCCAAATTACATTCTATAGTTCCATTATGAATGATGACAAGACACCGAGAAAACCTGGGTCCCAAGAACGAGCTTCAGTCATGGAGAAAATGCACAGGGCAATGCAGTGAAGCTCCCGTCTTGAGCTATAGGCTCTCAGCTGAAATTAGGTTAGCCACTGAGTAAAGTGACAGATATTGGTGGGGCGAACCATCCTGGCATGCAGCCGCTGGGGGACAAGTTGGCAGGTAATTGTGACTGTACTCTAAGTAAACCTTTTGGTTTATATTCAGTAGCTCTGAAGATCAGTGTTGCTGCCATGCCATCCTTGATATCTTCATCCACACACGCAGCATGGCTCTAGGGAAGACAATGCTGCAGTTTATAATTTATTGGTTGGTTGGTAGGTCAGTCGGCTATTTTGGGCCCAAACTGAAATCTCACCCACTTTTAGATGGATTACCATGATATTTTGCACAGACATCCATGCTTCCTAAAGGACAAATATTATTGATCCCCTGACTTTTCATGTAGCAACATCAGCAGGTCTAACTTCACCTCTCCAGTGAAATATCTCTGTATCTGTTTTGCCTGTTTGCTCATCAATCTGAACTTGTAAATACTTGATTTCTGTCAGCTAAGTCAGCTAACTTACAGTAAACCACCAAAGATGTTAGCGAGTTAGCATTAGCATGTGTATTGTTGTAAAAGCATACAGTAGCTGATAGTAACCTTACACAACAGCAAGCTAAGAAAAGAGAAGCTACTGCTACAGACAACAAAAGAAAAACCTAACAAACATGAAACCAAATGCATTTCAATATATGTACATGAATATATTTATGTATCCATTTAAATGTCCATATAAGCTGCCTTGGTTTGAGCAGAAAAGATTTACCTTACACAACCCGTAGTGACCAACTGTTTTATGACATTTATAATCTTGGGATGGATTACTAAGAAATATGGACATTCAAGGTCCTCAAGCAACTTTCGATAAACTTTTCCTGCAACACCATCATTAGGGCAAAGTTTTGAATACTACTTCTCATTTTGAGTACATAAGAGCCTTCACACTGACAAGAACGGCAACATGGAGTGCACTGTAAGTAACCGGATGGTGCACTCAAAACAGCACATCGCCGGTGCAGACGGCGGCTTAATGTCCTTGTCATATGACACAGGAAAGAACAGTGTTCAGTTTAAGTCAAGTGGGCAAAGCAGCCGAAAGGTAGCCGACAATTGCACTCACATGTTGCGATCGTCATTTCTGGTGAGTGCAGGGTTTGATTTGGGACAACACTACCCTGTCGAAATTCACACACTACAGTGAGTATACTGTGTACACGGTGTATTACATGTGAGTGTACTGACTGAAGCTTTACTTAGTGTTTTGCGTCAAATGCTAGAAAGCTAACATACTCAACTAAGATGGTGACCGTGGTTAACATTACCTGCTAAACATTTCCTGGTAGACTCTTGTTCAGAAGGGTGACAGAGCAAAGAACGAGTTTGATAACTCTCGAATGCTTAAAATCTGTTCATCATCAACAACTTGATGTAAATTCAAAATTCCATGTGCCACACGAGGAAAATCTTTGTCTTGAATCAATGGGAAATAAACCTTTTACAGATACACGGTTTTCATTTATTGCACAAGACCTGCAGTCTTATCTGCTGATAAACACTGTTGAGTTTAAAGAGGCTGTTCTCAGGTAATATATGACAATCTGCGTCCCTGAAATAATCTGGTGGAGAAAAAAAAATGAAATGGTGCCAAGAAATTATAGAAATGCTGCATATTCAAAAACACAGAGGGCTTGATCTTGTCCAATTATTTTGTTAGTAAGTTGGCTGCTATTTTTAAACTGATAACAAGCCTGATGCCAGCAAATCACTTTGCAAGAGAAGGTGACATCTGTTAAGGTTTGCTGTGGCTTCTCAAATGAAATGTTTAGGTTTTTCTTCATCTGCGGCAGATGCTGACTTGATGGATAATGATTAGAAATGCTCTTTCTCTCTCTCTCTCTCTCATACTGGTCTAAAGAAACTACCGCTCTCCAATTAAAGTTAAAGCATGATATTTCCAGGCTCATTAGTCCTAAAAAGTTAGTGTCATAAGACAGAGAGAGAAAGAGAGAGCGAGAGAGTGAGAGAGAGAGAGAGAGAGAGAGAGAGAGAGAGAGGAATCCCTTTGAAATAGCAAATCTCCCCTTCACAACATTTTCTGTCCCATTTCCAAACTATTTTTGTTTTCCACCGGGATGTCATGTGCAGCATTTTCAGAAGAGGCTTATAATTGAAAGCACTTGTCTGTAGCAACAGCAGGTCTTTTCACACTGTCACAAATCAGTTTGATTAGATTTTTTTTTCCTGATAAATAGTAAACCATAATATGGATGAGTTATGCATGCACAAGACAGACAGAGACAGATTCCCCAAGACATTTTTACTTTTAGAAAATGTGTTTGCAAGTTCTTTCTTTCTACTTCAACACTTGTACCTTCAAAAACTGTATCTTGATTTATTGTAGTGATTCTCCTTTGTATGTTTTCCCTGTGGCTGTTTCTTCTGCATGTTCATTTCTTCTTTAATCAACAACCAGGGACCAGAGTGACTACACCTGTGACCCTTTTCTAGCTGTGATTGGTTGATTGGTTGCCACGATAATTGCACCAGCTGTGCTCACCTGTGACACACTGCTGAGATGGAGACAAAGGCAGAGAGAGATGAAGTTGCGTGCCAGGCTGTTTGTCATGTTGATGTTCATACTACAGGTTTTGCTGTTAGTAGGTGAGAAATGAATTTACATCACGATTACACGAAGAGAAAATGACACAAAACTAGTGCCAGTTAAGCTCAAGCAGTCGGTTTGAGTTGATGACGACAGCAACAAAGTCAGTGACAATGACAAATTATTCTTTAGTTAATTTGTATAATATACCACAGGATTTATAGCCTCAGGTAGTTTGCAGTGCCTCTTCCCATGTGAAATAAAACTGTATTAAAGTTGTATTTTCTTCCAGCCTTTGTCTTGTTTAGGGAGCATACATGGATGCCCTGTTATTAAGGATTAGGATTTAATTCTTACTAAACCCTGAAAACTAAGGACCATAGTAATATGCATAATATTTTGGGCAATAACACTTAATTAATCCTTGTGTTCACTAGTTTCTTAAGCAATTCATAAGACACTACTGACTTTATGCAAAAAACAAAAAAACAAATAGTTGAACTTCAATGAACTTCAATTTCTCAGGAATTTGAATTTAGGTTTGAGCTGCTTTCACACATCAGGATTTAAGCACAGCACAACCTGGATCAATTGAGCAAAGCTCCTCGGCTTCTCTGTGGTGGCTCTAATGGACCTACACCGATCAGCCACAACATTAAAACAGGTAACGCCAAGGCCAAACAGGCCAACACAGGCCAAAGCAGATTCACATCTGTTCAAGATGTGTGAGACATGACAAGTTCCACATGCAATGCCTGCTGGTGCCGTCAATTTACCTCTGCCACCGGTAAATACACCCTCCAATTCATTCTGAAGAGGGAATAAGTCTGAGTTTGATCAACCTGTGTTAAAATAATTTGTTTTAATGTTAAAAAAAACAAACTAATGGCAGGCAGCTAACAAAGAAAAAAAAAAATCTCCACTTTGATTACTCACTGGATTTCTTTTGCATCAATATCTTCTAAAAGTACCTGGGTCTAAGAAACGCAAGACCTGCAGTTACTAAACTTGACAGCTTCAAAGACTCTCACACCACTTTCCTGAGAGGATTACTTAATGTTTGACTGGTGAGTAAATGATAAACTGAGAACAACATTCATCTTCCATTTAGCCAGTCAGAATTATTCTGAGTTACAGTAACTGCGCTTGCATGCAGATGGGACAATCAAAACATCATGTTCATCACATCAACACTGCTGCATAATTCAAAGCCAGGATGTACCTTTTTTTTTTTTTTTTTTTAAACTGAGAAGGTCGTGCTTTTGTTGGAGCAGCATGCATGAACTGAAGATTAAAGATAGAGAGTATAAAGTGTAAGTTTGGAGTCCAGAGCAGACTCACTATAAGATTAAAATCCAACTCTGTGGTTCTAATCATTGGATTCAATTGGCTTCCTGCTAAAACCGCAGATATCTGACAATCTTTGAGGCTAATTTTTTTAATTTGGAGAGTAGCTTTCTCATTAAAGGTAAAGAGTGGTATTTTCAGGCTCATTAGGTCTTTGAAATCTGTGCTGGAAGGCAATTTAAGTTAAGTGTGTGTGTATGTCAAGGAAAACACTTTGAAATATCTCCTGTCACATAATTTCCTCATTCTTTTTATTTTGTTTATTTCTAGCCGCAGTGATGTCAGCATTTTTTTTTTTGATGATGATTATTATTAAAATTGAAAGTGCTTCTCTCTGATAACAGCACGCGTCTCCTTTTTCACCACATTGATCATTCTGAACTGCAATCCTGTTTTAAAAGACAGAAAAACATGCAGACGCTGGAGATTTGTGGTGGAAGTTAAACATTATTTATCTTTTTAATGAAGCAAGGACAGGTCGGCCAGCCAACTGGAATGACTCAGAATTGGAGAGGAC
Source organism: Seriola lalandi dorsalis (assembly GCF_002814215.2). Lineage (NCBI taxonomy): Eukaryota > Metazoa > Chordata > Actinopteri > Carangiformes > Carangidae > Seriola > Seriola lalandi. Next base: position 177,341 of record NW_019525439.1, read on the forward strand.
AGGAGGGAAGCACAACCCGTGGCATCATGTTATTTTACATTAGTTGGTTGCTAATCTCTAAGCAAGAAAACAATGTCATACAAGATGTCTTAAAAACAATCACAACAATCACTAACCCTAACCCAAAAACGTTTGGGGTTTTAGGTTTTAAGGCCCTTGGTTTTAACAGTTGTATCATTAGCTGTTGAACTGAGCTGAAACCAATACTTACACTACCACATTTTGAAGGAGTCTTTGAAATGGGACAGCCTCGTCACGCCGCTGTGACGAAATCGGTCTTCAATTGCAGCCTCTGAAAAATGTGGCCCCTGAATTGTGACACGGCTAATGAGAATTTCACTCAACCGCCTCTGATTTTTCTGGAGTCTTTCAAGAGCAAGAGAGCAGTAAATGCTAGCTGTCCTCTCTGGATCTTCTAAACTGGAATCATGTGTATCTTGTGTAGATCCTAGGCATTACATGCATGGAGACATATAGTTGAATTTCATCAGGAAAACCCATTGAGTGGTCACAGCTTAAGTGGCTTGGTTTATGGAAATACTTGCTATGTGTAGTAGCCAGTCAAACAGCAAACCCGTTAGCCTGGGCAGCTGCCTGCTACGTAGACAGTTGCACGATAAATTCAGAAGACTTTTCTGTCTCATAACTGTCTGTGTGGAGCAGCTGTGGCAGAGCGGGGTTATATAAAAGTGGATGGTGCTAATACAGCTAATAGGCCTAGCTTAGCTTTTCATGAGTGTTAGCATAGGACCATACCCTAATGGTTAGCACCTGACTTTATTGTCTAGAAGGAAGCCAGGTTCATATGCTTTAGGTGAAAATATATGGGACACAGGAGAAGGCACCTGCTGAAAGTGTTAAAATACACATTTATGTGGCTCCTGTCACAATTTACTTCGTGGTTATACTGTGCAATATTTCTTACCCAGCAGGCCCTGAATCTGTTAGTAATGTGTGTGTATGTCTGGTGTGTGTGTGTGCGTGTGTGTGTGTGTGTGTGTGTGTGTGTGTGTGTGTGTGTGTGGGTGGGTGCTGTCAGGGAGGTCTGGTTAATGTTCTGGTAACTGTAACAATAAGATTTATTGTTATATTTCATTTTAAGTCATAAAAATGACTGCTTATCTCACTAGATTTAAAAACTGAAAGAAAGAAATGGTTCAGTGAAATAAAAGTCACAACTGGTTGATATAAAGAAATGCAGTTTGTGTCAGCATGTGAGCACATGTGTGTTTGGTGAGTAATTTTAGTATCTCAAATAATCTTTTCAAACAGACTGAGTTAAGCAAGCAAACGGAAGTAAACCACACAGACAGGGAAAGACTACAACACACACTAACATATGCACTGGTACAGATGCGTAGGTGGCGGTGGGTGCTACCATCTGTAAATCGCTCCAGTTGTTAGTTAATATGGTTCTGCTCTGAGCACACTTGAATTTATCAGCCAGCAGGATTCACGGCTCCTGCTCATGTGGCTGATTTTCAACATATGATGAAGACAGAAAGAACACTTGTTCCTGAGACGGTGAGCAGAAGTAATGCCAGCTCTGTAATGAATACCTGTATTTATTCCTCTTCCACTGTTGGCGAGAGACATCTTCACTGACATATTGTGCATTACAGAAACAATAAGGGGAGACAGAACACAGAAATGAGCACATTTGTTATTGCATAAGCCGCACTCACCTCCACACAATACTGCTGCACATGAAGCTCAAAGAACAGGTTGTACTGGAAGGAAACTTTTAATTTCTTTCATAGGAAGAAATGATGGAAATAACATTTTACAAGAAAATAGTGCTACTTTGTTAGCGGATGCAAATGGAAATCATTGCTGGATAAAGCAAACTAACCTTGAATGAAGGTTAATGTTTTATAGATGGGATAGATATATTCTGTTTTATGACTGTTTTTCACTCACTCACGTATGTTTTATCATCATCATCACATTACCTACAAGGATCCGTTGATTAGGTCCTATCCCGGCATGATGAGAGTAGTCTGCAGGTATCATTCTCCTGGTCATCATCATGTTTGTGCTGTAAGCATTACATAGTAGGTGTTTTCAGTTATACTGGTTAATTAGACCTCTTATCTGCCCATCTTCAACCAAGCTTTGCGGGGATTAGCCCCCATTTCATGGCGGATATTTTGACCTACCGAAGCAGGAAAAGCAGTGGTGTAAAGACGACTATTGATGGAGTCATTAAATTAATTCCTACAAGAAAATGTCTGGAGGAGCCAAGAAGAGCAACTAAGTGTAAACACCTGTGTGGGTTGACTGTGGGTTTCTAGGGCCTTTAATAACCAAGTTTGAGGGAGCCTGTTTTGTTGTGTGTGTGTGTGTGTGTGTGTGTGTGTGTGTGTGTGTGTGTGTGTGTGTGCGCCCACGTACATATCTTTCTATGGTTGTGAAGAAATTGAATAAAAACCATCGTTGTGAAGACAATTAACTTCAAAGGGCTTTTGAGGATTAAGACTTGGTTTTAGGATTACATTTAGGTTTAGGTTAAAGTTAGAGTAAAGGGCTAGGGAATGCATTATGTCAACAAGTCTCCCACAGCGAATCAAGAAATGTGTATGTGTGTGTAAATGTCTTTCTATGGTTGTGAGGACCATCACTGTGGAGACATTGGCATTGTGGGGACAATTAACAATGAATGTTCCCACAGTGAAACAAGAATATGTGCATGCACATGCAATATTGGAAATTCCTGATATCGCCAACCACAAATTCAATGATTTGATGTGATAGAAAGAAAAAGTTGATTTTACAGGTAAGAGCACTGTAAATATGTTGAATTTCCATATACAAATATACATATAAAATAAGAACATACCTAAAGATTATATGTGAAACCTATTAGAAATTGGAACAATTTCATATATTGACATATACATATGTCTAGCCCATATAGATATGTATGTTTATGTATGTACGCTAATATTGTAGACAAACATATTCATCCCAAAGGCTGTCGATATATGTTGATATTATATGTAGTGGGTTCCAAAAATCTGAGACCATTTTACCACAATGGGAAGATAGACATGTTTAAAATGAATGACAAATTAATAAGAAAAAACATATTTAAGCATATAGGATTTTAATATGTATGTTGTTTTAATAACCTTGCATATATAAATGAAATATATATGGTTAACATTTATGGTAGCAACATACCATTTAAAAATGAGTGATTTAGTGGGCACTGATTTAGTTAATGTGGTAGCTTAAGAAACATATGAAGAGTAAAAGATCCAAAAGAAAAAGTTGTTCAAAAGCTAATGAAAACTCTTTAAAGAATAATTTCTTATAAATTGACTTTTAATTTAGTTTTTCTTTGACATTTTCTTAAACATGACTTGTTGCTTTCAAAAACCAAACTCAAGGATAAACCTGGCTGTAATGAGACAGTAGTAGCTGAGACACGCTGAGAAAATCTGGGTGATCTGTGTGAATAATATATGTACTCCCCTCTGTCAACAACGACCAACAACATGCCTTTTGTGCAAAGCACTTAAGGACAACGTCTGTCTGTCTTTTAGGTATAAAGTCATGTTTTTCTCTCCTCGTAGAAAAAAAAAGCAATTTGCCACTGATCATTCTTTAAAAGTAGGAAAACAACTTCTACAGCCTTGACAACTGTCTCAGCTGGATAGGCCATTACAGCAAAGCAGCAAACACGAGACAGTTTTTCCTTTTAGCGTTCATATCACTGCGCACATTTTTGTCAGTCACCTGACAAAGAGAGGGATGAAGTGGAAGTTTTTTTTGCAGAGATGTATTCTATCAGAAACACACAAACTTTTGTCACGTTCATGTTTGTGTATATTTAAAACTCTGTTAGACAGGACAGCTCAGTCTGACAACACAGTACAAGAGCAGCAGGATGTGGTTACACGCTGGCACTTCCCTGATCTAAGTAGCTGTTAAGTACATCAACGTGAAAAATAATGCTGCTGAAAAAGCCTTTACCTGCTCATCAAATCTCTGTTCAAGGCAAAAAAAGTTGTCAAGCTTTTACTAATCTTGTTTAGGCAGACAGAGATGAAAGTCAGCCATCAATAAACTGCAACGGCAACAGACTGAGCAGCACCAGTGATGGACGATAATGTTCTTTGAGAGTCAACCTTTAAACGTGTTTGGTGTTGCTTCAAACAAGGATAAACTATAGACATTACTGATAACCATTAGTTGAAAGCCTGGTGACTCAAAGCAATTTTATTTGAAGATATGTAATTTTGTTTTGTAAGTGTAAAGCCGTTCATGAGGAGTGCACTTAACAGGATAAATGTCACTCCAAGCACTCCTATTATTATGCTGGTAAACAGTCACTCCACACCACTAACATCAGCCACAACTGCTAAACTTTCAACTGTTTTTGTCACAAAAACATGAGAACGATAAGACTCAGTCCTGATTCCCAGCAACATACCACTTTCTGATAGCAACAACTGAAACAGGAGTGTGACAGAGTTAGAGAGGGGTGGATGAGTATGTGCTGTCAGATGAAAGAAGGAAAAGATGAAACTTTGAGTGGTTTTAGTAGAAATGGTTTGATGCAGAATATACAAAATGGCGACACAGGGTGTAAAAGTTGTGAATACTGAAATTTTGTGTCACGGGCTCATAATAAACTGAAATGAAAACTCTTTAAAAAAATTAACTGTTATCCAGATTAACACAGAAAACTTAGTTCACACAGTGAAGTTCGAACTTTAGTCCAACACATTGTGAATCATTTATATTTGTTCCTGTGAGTGTCGGATGTTTGACAGGAAGAGTGTTACATAATGCAGCACTGATTTGAAGATACACAGTGACATAATGACAGATGAGAGACTTCAACAAAACCAAATGTTTTAAGATCAGCTCTAAAAATATGTTGTAGGCTGAGAATGAGCTCCTCTTGTTACCAAGTCTGTACTGAACATAGTTTATAGATGTTGAGGATTTGTTGCACATTCCTATCCGTCACTCTTCTTTATTCTAGTTGATACTGTCATCCGGTTACTACAATGTGAAATGACCAAGATTACACACTAAATCATTAAATCACCACATTAATGCCCAGAAATGGCGCATTCAACAAACATCGCATTGTGTCATTGTCAGCATATACCACGGACAGCTCCCAGACAGACCTGAAGCACCCAGGATCAGCACCTTGGACAGCAGCCATCAAACACTTTGGTGCTGGATGGCCATAGGGGCCTGAGCTGTACTTTGATACTTTCCCAGTATTAATGTAGAACCTCGACCTGCTTTATAATCAAACAACACATGGACATCTACCTATGCAATATGGGACTTTTAATGTATGTGTACATTCTACAAGCAGAATCATAAAGATTCGGAATAAGCAGGTCATTTTCAGTTAAGATTAAACAATTTCATTTTGTGTGGACATGTTCACTCTAATTTGTGTCACCTATAGAGCAAGGGTCCGGTTGTGTCTTTCTCTGTTTTTCTACCACCACTTGAATCAACTTTGTTGACTGAACTACATTCAGTTTGAACACCCCCAAAGAGCAAAACATGCTCTGGTGCTTTCTGTGTGCAGAAAAAGAATAATGGAGCGGAGAGAGCTAAAGCTGGACCATTAGAGAGACTAAATGTCATTAGAGTTGGGTTGGTCTTCACTATACTGTAATCCTAGCCTCAGCCGCAGTTCTAATTACTGAAATACTAGTGTGGGAGAGATAATGAGATAGCAAGAGGGATGGTGAAGTGCTGGTGCGGCATGTGGTGCTTATTGGAGGACAATGAGGGAGGAAAACAGAAGAGAGAACAGCAAGTAGAAGAGAAATAAGGATGAGCAGAACGTATATAGTGACAGCTGGAGGAAGATGAGGAAGGGGGGGGTGATACAGAGAGGGAGAGGTGGAACAATATGTAGACATCAGTTAGAGGCAAAATGGAAATGACAGGAAGAAAGAGAAGGGCAAAAAAAGAGAGAATACAGTAAAGGACATTTGATAGGAAAGTAAAGGTAGCAGGTCAAAGAAAGAGATGGAAGAAAGAGGAAGGTAAAGCATGTAGAGAGGGCGCAGTTACCAGCAGTGAAGCCATCCATCATTCCTGCCGCGGATTTCTCAGGGGACCACATCTTATTATAGAGCATGTGTGTATTATGTGCATCATGTGTGATACAGACTTCATTATATGCTCCCTCTACCATGTGTGTCAGTACACTCTGCGTTACTATCTCGCTTGATGATAAAGTCTCTCCGCAGATGACACTGATGACAAATTCCTTTACGTTTGTTTTGATGGCTGATAAAACAGATTCAGATGGTTTGGTTTTTTTTTTCCCGTCCAGCAGGACGGGTATATTTAATTCTCCAGCTCAGTGAAGCGCCCTGATCAACAGACCAGGATGCACACTGCACTATACAGTATGCCTGTAACGTTGAAGGGTTTACATCTGGCATTCGCTCCCTCCCCTTCCTCTCATCATTTCCACCCCCCAAAAATGTAAGTTGTTTTTTTTTTCCTTTTTTTTTTCTTTGCAGTTTAATCTGCAGTGAAGTAATCTCTACAAACTTTCCCACCCTCAGAACGAGTGTGACGCCCTCACTCATTTTGCAGATAAAACACAAAGCAGAGAGGATGAGAGGGATGAGTTTTGCATGGCTAATGTAATAAGATGCTATTTTGCTGAGTATCCAAAATGGGCCCAGATAGAGGCAGACCCTTAGAGTTTAAAAGCCCCCGTGCAAATGGGGTTCATCTGTATTGACATTAGCGTCATCAAAAGGCTAATTCAGCTATGGAGCTAGAGCATCGCCACGTGCAGAAGGTAATACAGACAACACAGTTAGCCAAAGAATGTGACTATAATTACACACACAAGTGCACAAATCTCTTTTGATCTCTTTCACATGAGGTGGAAATTATTCAAAGTAATTACAGTCCATATCATGAGAAAGAGAAAGAGATGAGAACTTCCTTAAGGTGAGCTTATATGCAGCAGTTATTATATCAAATTACAGCTCAAATACAATAATGGAATAAGGATATTAAATTAAAATGCATACACAGGATTGCTTTGCAAAATCTCTCCCCCCCCCCCCCCCCCCCATGTGGATGGCAGCCATAGGTTAAATCCATAATACCATATAATCAACTGTAGCGTATATTTTAAATGGATTTTTTCTCAGCTGTAAATTTGCCTTCTAAGGTGGGTTCTGGTTCACATTTGGCTCGTTAATTCTGGACACCCATCCATAGCTTTAATTAAATTACACACTTATTAAAACACAAACAAAACACTGCTTAGTTTCGCTGTGTATAAATTAGAGTCTGGCTAATAAAAGATTATTACAGCCTGAGTTCAGGGTTCATATTGTAGAAAGTTATAGGTTTAGATCCACTGGAACAACTTCCCTATAGTAAAGTTCACTTCTCTCACTTCATGTGATTGAGTACATCAACACTGCAAAAAACTACCACTCGTTAGCATTAAAAATGTACTCTTTTTGGGAGGGGAAATTGCAGAGAATATTCATTATGATCATAACTGCCACACTCAAACCTCACATGTGAAGCACAAGTTTTCTCAGAGGAGATGTGTTCATCTGCATCATGAGTCTATTTAATTAGGACCATGGAGATTTCTCATTAGCGTGAGAATCAAAGGTTTTTTTTTTTAATGCGAGACCTGGGGGGCCAGATGTGTAGAATATAAAATATGTATATGCACAAAAAGTAGCCTATATAATTACCCAGTCTCCACATAAAAAAAAAACCCTCAAATATGTGTGATATAGTGAAGTGACAAAGAGAGGAAGAATGTTAAGGAGAAAATGGGGGATATTCAAAGCAGTGGTTCCCAACCTGGTGATTGGAGTTATGAGACGAATCCAACAGGTTGTGACATTATTATGGGGGTAAGAAGCACAAACATTTTGTTTGTGAGTGGCCAGCAATAACCTGTATTGTATATAAGAAAGGTGTGTATTCAATTTTCCTGATATGTCCTGATAATGTTCTGTTATGTTGTTTCAAAAAACAGTTAGGCTAAAACTGTTAGCCAGCCTAATGCTAAGCTTCTCTGAATGAATATGTATACATTTAAGTTTGAAAATTTGGATAGTGAAATATAAAATGTATAAGTGAATTATGAATTGTGAATTAATGTATTTGTCTTTTCATTTGTGTTTTTTATATTTGTATTTGTTTTTTGTTTCTTGTAATGTTTTTCTTTTATGTTACCCGTCTACGGACTACTGATGTGAATTAGCCTTTTTCCTACTCATACAGTACTTATCATGTTTACATTGTGTATTTTATACTGATGTACATTAACATGCATTGTCCCCGTATAAATAAACAAATAATCATTTAAAAAACTTCCAACTCAAACTCAACTCTTCCAAGTCAAACAGCATCAAACAATCAAAGCAGGTTCAAAAACCAAAAAAGGATAAATATCAAATCATTCTTATTATAAATTAAAAATTCGCATTTTCATTTCTTAGCCTGTGCCAGCAGAAACTTAAACAGTATGTAAATAAGAAAGTCACTGAACTACTCCATTTACTTCTGGGTTAATTAGTGCTAGTGTTCATGTGTAAAGCACATGCATGTGTGCACATGGAGCCATGCATATGCTTATGTACATTATGCGCCTGTTGTTCAGGTGACTGGTCTCATTTCACACCCATGAGTATTAACGTGACTGATTAGCTACAGAGAATTAATCAAACTAACAAGCTGTGGAAATCCTGGGTGGCAGCCTGACACATCCGTCATCTGAAGGACACACTTCAGCGAGGTCCACGGAGACACGGAGCTGCCAGAGTCACAAGAAAGATCATCAACAGTTTTTCAAATGTGTACGTACATGTTAGCTATGCATGATCCTGATAGTGTAAATGTACCCGTGAAACATTGTTAACAGTGATATAGCAGCGTAAAAACACTGATACTGTGCATGGTTAAATCTCCTCTGTTATTAAAGAACAGTGTTAATACTTTATAGTATTTTTGCACTTTCTTCTGTGTGGCCGAGTGTGATGCAGCTGACAAATGCACACAATGCACATGGAACAAATGTTGATAGATGTGACGTTTAAAACAGTGCGATCAGCATGTGATACGCTTGAGAGGAAGCTAACAAGCAGATCGATGCAGAAATGTTCAATAAGGCTTTTTGATCACCTGATCGCCCATTCGTCTTACTTTTGACCCCTCGTTCATCACAGCCTCAGCTCGTTACCACTCAGGCCAAAAACGCTTTAACCAACCAGCCAAGAGTAAATTATCGTCAGTGCAACATTTTTCCAGTTGCCACTTGATGCCCGCTGAGGAGTTTCCATGCTTCTCCCCCCGAGCACTCTTTAAAAGACCATCAACCGCAGTCTACTGGTGACCACGCCATGGGGAAGTGAGAGGTGACAAATACACACAAACACACACACTTGCACAAGCACACAGACTCACAATTTGTTGTTGTATAACAAAGCTATTGATTAAAAAAAGCTATGTGACCACATTTAACAAGTTGCTCCAACTGATCTACAACGAGAGTATGTCAGCAGGGAGGAACTGCAGGGTCTTTGATGCTTTTATGTCACCAGACTGCAGTTTCCATCAGTGGCTGTATCCCGGTCACTGTTACACTAAGAGGACTGATACTTGTAAGGAGAGACTGGGCCAACACATCTCGCTGTAACACTCAGGTCATGAAAATTTCTACGTCCTGTCAAATCCTCTACATGTACATGTTGGATGTGGAGAACACAATGAAAACAGAAATAAAAAATGTAGATAATTGATTTTTCACAAGTTAGAATTGCAAGCCAACTAGTGGCAAATCTAATTAAAGATATCTACAATTTATTTCTCACTGGTCACAATATTAATTCTTGAAATCAACAATGAATGTCTTACTAGTGGAAATGTCCATTGTAGACATCCGTAACTTAAGTATAACTACTCAACTTTTACCATTGACTTCCATTCAGTAAAATACTTCTAATGGCTTACACAAGGTATTTTGTGTGAGTAAAACTGAATGTAAACACAACTTTTGTATGTTTAAAGTCGACAGAGCGCCTTTTTTAAACACTATCCAAAGTCTTTAAATGAAGTGAAAAGTGTCCATATTTCTCATGATTGAAGGAACCAAGACATAGCTATTGACAATATTGAATAAAAAAAAAAAAGAAATAAAATACAGAGAGCAGTAAAGTTTATAGGTGTGTCATTAAATTTTTAATGTTTAAAGTTAGATTTTGTCATGCTTGACCTTCTTTAGCTTGTAATCTACTGTACATCTATTTCTACATGATGATGAAACTCTACCATATGTTAAGGGTGGGAAATGTAAGAACGGAGACTAATATGTAAGCCTTCCCATACAGTAAAGCAGTGTAAGAAATTTAAAAGGCATTCGCTTAATATTATCATTATTATTATTACACTGTAATGTGCAAAGAAGTAAAGCCTACAAGCCCTGTCTCCCAAACAGGGTTTAAGCCTCTCCCTAGACTACAGAAAAAATAGTATGGAGAAATCCATTTAAAAAAATAATCCTTGAAATAAGATTGGGCTTAATCCTTGTCTGGAAACCATCCTGAACTATCCTGAGCATAATCCAGCCCAGGCAATTTACGGTGTTGGTAGTATAGAAATATATGTGATGTTGTCTATTCAGTGTCTTCTTATAGTGAGGGGTAGGGACACTAAATATTGTTGCTCGTTTCTTTTTACTCCTGCTCCCGTAAGAACTCGTGCTCCTTTTTTTATTTCCTAAAAACCACAAAGGCTGAAATGAAAGTTTAGTGGTTAATCTTTTTCTGTTATTATCAAATGCTCTTGGATAGTGATCGATCTCACCATTCAGGACAAAAACAACCTCAAACATGATAGGAATTACCTCCATTACTCTCCTACACATGACAGTTATTGTTGATGGCCCCATATTGTGTTAGTCACCAGATTAGGTACTGTGGCAGCCCTCGCTGATATTGTCCAACTTTTATCTCTTCGTCTGCCCTCGAGGGCTTGAACTCAGACATTCCTTCCAACACACACGTTTAGTTTCCAGCTCAATAACTACACTAACAACTCTCTCTGTTCCCTCATGGTGCTTCTGTTTGTTTTATTCGCCTTTAGCTATTGATTGTGTTTCACTCCTGTTGCCATCTGGGAGTGGACAGATATGATGTCTGTTTGTCCCAAGCTGTTATCTGCTGCTAATATTAGGTCACTTTTAATAAGCTGTGGATAACAAAACAAAAACTAAATTAATGGTGATCTGCTGTTACTCTCAATTATGTGAGTTTGGATAAGTGAGTAGGATTCTAATCAAGGATCATAATGTACTTTGTTTAAGTCGTTTATCGTCCTCGGTTTCTGTATCTGCTGCTAATTCTTCGCCCTTTACTACCATCTTTCCACAAGCCATGTCCCCCTGTGCTGTCTGTCCTTTTAAATAAGCAATTTAATGGTGTGATTCACAGAGTTTAGTCAGATAATGTGGTCGTTTCCGTATAAAAGTCACCCCAGGTCTCATTATGTGTCCTCGAAATCTACATTTGCTCTGTGTAGAGGGGCTCCAGGTTGAATTTCTTCGATAATGAAGAGTCTCATGGAGAGTCTCTGGTTTCCAGCTTGGAAGGTAGATCACTAAAATAGACAGTCTTCTCAAATTATACAGAGGAAATCTTTTCTTAATGGATGCCTTTATCCAAACCACTTTAAAGTATCCACCCACAGCTACTGTGCAAACATGTCACTTGGGAGTGAACGTGACAAATGCACAAATGACACTCTGCTGAAGCAACTTCCAACCAGAAGGTTTGTGTTTGAGAGTAAATAACAAGTGTGGTTCCTCCTGTCAGACATGTGAAAGGACTGTTGAGTTGTACTGAGAAGCTTCCAGATGTAAACATGTGTAAACGTGAGGGAAAGTGTTTCTGGGAAAATAGCAAGACAACACTGCTCTGTTTTGTCATGGCACGGTTTCAGATGGTTAGATGGCATGTTATGCAGGCAGTTGGCAAAGGAATGGGAAGGTCTGGTGCTCATGTAAAGTTGGGTGTCATCGGCATAGCCATCAAAGCTGATGAAGCAAAAGTAAACTTGGAAATACAAAAGACTATGAGATAAGCTGTGTGTGTAGTTGACATTTTGGCAAAGGGTGGTGTTAAAGGGGTAAGACCCTTCACACTTATTCAGTGGAGCTACGCTGTACTTCACATGCCCCAATAATGTGAACTCAGAGCCACAACTGCTTTAGTCAAGGTAAAAACAAGGTTCTGATGCCAGAGTTGATACTATTAACATCAAGCAGGCGCAGTAATCTTCTCATATTAGTAATACCCATCTAGCAAAGCTGTCCCACTGCAAACCTTGTGCTCACTACAACAGGCTGTCTCTGATCAACAAGTGAAACAGAGAATGCGAGGAGGACTACGTCACTGCAGTATCCCTCTAATCAGTAGGAACGATAAACTTTCCAATCGTTGCTGTTTATCACAAAGTGAATAAAAGAATGTGAAAATCATTTACTTTGGGCTGATAGCGCTCAACACATCCATCTATCATTGTGGCAGTGCTATCAACAGCTAAAAGTCTAATGTTGGCCGATAAAGCAATTCCTAACTCTGACAGGACCACTCTTTATTTGTGACGATCCACCTTACAGTTATACTTCTGTACTTCTTATTTATTCTGCACATAATTGGCCGACAGCTTTCTTTCAATTCTTTGTCAAAGTGACAAAATTAAGGAGAATTTTCAAAGGCTGCTGGTACAAGATCAAAAGTGACAAAATCCCTAAAGACTCACTAAATCAGACAGACTTGTCCTCAGGGGATGATACATATGTTCAAGTTCCTGGCAATTTGGCCAGTAGTTGTTGAGCTATCGGCTATAGAAGTGTTTGATGATCCACCAGCTTTGAAACGCTAAGACCAGACCATAAGTGGGGTAAACAACCTCATCGACAGACAAGAGGTAATGGACAACTCTAGAGAACCCCCAACTATTTGTAGATGATATGGGTGATTCTAGGGAAAGATGTTGCTGGTGGCAAACAAATTTAAGGCTAGGCAACTAAAACACTTGGTTAAGGTTAGGGAAAAGTCAGTTATGGTTAAACAGAAGTGATCATTGACTGTATGTTTTTGGCACAAACTCTGGCTTCCTCCATGAAAGTTGATCACCTTACTTTCCCCCATCCACCTCCTCGACACCCTTACTACTACACCATACCTTTCAGACAATGAGATTCGATGGCAAAATATTAACACATAGAAGTTTCATAAAGCAGCTGTACAGACTGGGACTCTTTTCTCCAGGGTTTTGTAATATTGGGATTTCAGGCTTTGTTTAAGTTCCATCACTATTGCAGATCTCACAGCATGACTCCTCATGTCTGGGCGTTGGTTTAAGAAAAAAGAGCCGAGTTCCCCTCATTACCTGAAATCTCCTGTCAGCCTCCCTTCCAGTCTCTCTCTCTCTCTCTCTCTCTCCCTTTGTCTCTCTTTCTGTCTCTGTCTATATTCTCTTGTATTTCTGTCTTATCTATCCATCTACATCAGCACCGGCCGACTAAGGGAAATGTTCCCTCTTTTCCTTCGCTCATTTTCCCTTCCATCCTTCTCCCTGCTGTTTCTCCTCCTTTTTCAATGTGGCCCTGGCATCAATAATTCACAGACCCCTACAGAGTAAACCGCCTGGTGGACTTGATTAAACATGAGAGAGAGAGAGAGACAGAAAGACAGAGAGAGACGGAGAGAGATTGCAGAGGTGCGAAGAAGATGCAGGGGAGCGGTAATAATGACAAGGAAGATGAATCAATGTTTGAAACTTTGAGATGCACTAAATACAGAGTGGAGATATATGCAAGTGAGGAGAAATGAATACTGTGTGAACGTACACCTTCCTGTTCTTCAGTCCTTGTGAAAACCTTTTTTAGACCTTCAGACTCAAGACTTGTTTGTGAAGTCAGTCTGGCCAGACTTGACTTTTTGGTCAGACTAATGGATCAGATAGGGCAGTGAAAGCCACTGTTAATGGAAATATTTTTGGAGGATACAAATACAAGTGTGTGTGTGTGTGTGTGTGTGTGTGTGTGTGTGTGTTCCTCAGTACTTAATCCAGCCATCCAGAAAGCCCAATATTATCCCCATCACCAAGTGGGAGTGGGCAGCATAACTCAACCACCTCTGATTTACACAGCCTCACTAATGTACCTCCTTAGGTGAAAGGAGCTCCACATTAATATTGTGTCCTCTCTTTAAATTTGCCGCATCCTGTCCTTCTCCCTTTCCCATTCCCCAAGCAGTCACCCATGAAGGAGCCTGTATCCCAAATCCTGTGGTGATGTTCCTTTGCAGTTTGGCATTGATTATTTAAACAATGCATAAAAATGCTATGTCATAGATCTGTGTGAGATGCCCAAAGATTGGTCTTTTTTTGTGAATTTCAACACCCACAAGTCTTTCTTCTGTCACTAACATGTCATGTTATCCTGTGCAGGATGAGCCATGTCAGTGGTGTGACACTAAAATGAAAAATATTCATACATTTCATGAATAAATTATCAAGCTTATCAATGTTGGAGATACATTTTCACCACTAACCCACATGGAATGACTGATGTTTTTCATTTTGCAGTGTTCCTTTTGGTTTATTTACACTAGACTATCTACTATACTGAATGTGGAACCAGATTTGGGACTAACTACTGAGTTGAGATCATGTTAATGTTATTTTCTAGAAAAAATGGCATTCTGTAGATTTATTTTAGATTGTTTTTTTTGCTTGTTTTAGACATTATATAAGCTCTTACATTACATAACTGCTCATTAGATGTTTGATAGCAATCAACCCAATTACTCCAATTAAATTCTTGGTATTACACATAAAACAAAAACAAATCAAAGTTGGCTGTTGCAAGAGAAAATAGGGTGTTGCTGACCTTTAACCTTTAGTCTGTTGCTGAACAGACTGTACATGAAGAGCTTCATTTTGCCAACAGAAATTTCAGTATTAGATGATAAGATTAGATCAGTGGGCCATGAAGTCAGAGCAGGCATGCAGGGAATCGCTTCAACTCTGAAACCACAGTCACATGACTTCAACATCACCACCGCTAAATTCCCAATTTGTAGTTTGATTTAGCGCTCACCTATTCCACAAAAGCCTTTCCTCTTAAAAAGTTAGTAGTAGTTTGCAAAAGCACAAGTATAAACACAACAAGACATGAGGTTTTCATGTTCAGCGTGACGATGTTTTAACGACGCCAACAACCGTAGTCTCATGTAGATACTTGTACGAAACCACCATTTTTAAGAGACATAAAAGCTTAAAGAAATCATGACTTGGGTATTTATTGATGTATTTTATGTCGTAGAATCAAACTTGACAATGTCTTGACCTTGTGTTACCATAGACCGTATTTTAATCATCTAACCATAAACACATAGACTTTGGGACGAGGGAACTTGAAGTGCTAAAATGCTAACCAATTTCTGGGATGTAGGACTCATTCCTGCAGCACTACATTAGCAAAAATTAACAAACGATGAAGAATAAGGTGGTGACCAAGTGAAATGAGACTTGATAATCTATCTATTTATGTACGTCCTGTGTAGTAAGCACAGAATAATATAACCAAAGGATTACAAATTTGTTATCTAGCTAGTTAGCTAGGTGATTAGCTGCAAATCTCCTCTTCCTATAACTGGACTCCTGCTCGGGCTCAAAGTTAGCAGACACAAAGTGGTTTTGTTTGAATGGGGATATAATGTGAAGACGTGATACTTGATGTTCCTAATTCTAAACAAGACCTACATGACATTTTTATGACACATTCCCAAATAAACAGTAAGAAGTGCACAAAGCAATGGTTGTTCAAGACATTTCAAAGTTTGATAGTTAATAATTCTGCTAAGACCCCAATGAATGTAGTTTAAAAGTCAATAAAAGTTGATTTAGAAAATGTGCTTTAAATATTTGAATACTCTGTGTAATGGGATTTGAATGGTTTGGTTTACAGACACACAATTAGTACATTTTTTTTAGTATTCCTTCCATGTTGTTGCAACCCGATTGCTATGAAAATAGGCCATACCGTCTGCAATGGCACGGATGATATATGCCCATCGAGACATGCCATACTCCTGTTAATGGAAGAGAAACCTTGTCTCTTGGAGCCTGGCAGCCGACATTAAATGTGGTTCTGATTTTGGATGATAGAAGACTCCATCACATAATGAGTGCTTTAAAACATACCACCTGCTTGGGAGGCTGGGAGGTGAGGCTGAGAGATTAATATTTATCTGTGGTGCCTTGAAAGTTGTGGCTCACGAATGAAAGTTATGTTTTCATGTAGTCTACCCCTCTGCTTCTCAAATTTGTGATAGCAACTGTTAATAATTCAAAGGTGAACAGGACTATGCAGACACACACACACACACACACACACACACCAACATACTTCTTGTAAATTACTTGAAATGCGTCTGTATGATGGGATTAAACATCAGGCTCACTGTCTCAAACACACCATACAAGCAATTTACACAAATCTATTGTCACACACACACTAGCTTAGACTGTTGTGCACACTCTTACATGACTGTGAGACATCATTTCTCCTTAATGAGCGCTGCCAGTGCCTCGGGCTGCAGATATATATTAGCGTCATATTAGGAGGAAATGGAAAGAATTCACCCAAGGGGGCTGAGTGTTTCCATTTATTTATGGGCCCATGAGAATAGTAATATACTGTATCCGACATAGAAACCGGAATTTAGTGGCACTGAGCAGATGCTGAGGGCAGGTGCAGTGTGTGTTTCCCTGCATGGGCTTACATGTAGGTCTGTGCACATCTCCAGTTTGATGAAGTGCAGTCAAAAATAATTTTATGACATATGTATCCAGAGTTTCTCATGGAAAAATACGGGAACGTGAATATAGGTTAACTGAAGATGCTTTTTGTTCTTTCTTGCCCTTTTAATAATTTCTCACCCCCTCAGTTTTTTTTCTTGTGAGTGCTTGGAGGGTTTTGGTTTGGAAGCACTGATTTTAGAAGTATTTACATCTCATTTAGATAATTCACTTATAAGTGATACTTCAAAACAAGGTTAAACCATTAAGTAATACATGTAGAGAATCTGTGTATGTATTAGTATGGTTATTTGTGTGTTTTGTATTTTGGCCTGATTCATTATTGAATAGTCCCTGCAACTATGGCCTCGACAGCGTATTGGTATGATTCATTCCCTCATCAATAATGAGTTTGTGAGGTCATCACTGCGTGCCATGCTGCAGGACTCCAGTGTCCTATTGATAACGGAGAGATGAAAGCTGTTTAATGAGGGTGGTAGGAAAGGGGGCATACAGTCTGATATTATTCCTCTTTGTGGCAGAGGTAAAAAAAAAAAAAAGTGTATACATCCATAAAACATCACAGACTCACTGGACCAGGAGAGGTGGGGAAAGAGAGAAAAAAAAAATGAAGTTTTACATCTGAGTTCTGAAAGTTTTTAAGTTTTGAAATTCTCTCTCTAGTCGCTACAATTCTATGACTGTTTATCACAATGTTTAACCATAGGTTAGGTTGTATACAGGCTGATACAAGATTTTTTGAACAGGAAGAAGCCACTATGGGCATCACTTCAATGGACAACACTGCTTGATGTTTGTTTTTATGTTTTTTTGTGCCACATAGTGCTCGGTGATGTCAACCTGGTTTCAGCTACAGACAAAGAAAGTGGGACATATAATATTGAGTCATCAGCATATAGGTGCAAATGATCTCCATTCAAAATTTTTTAAATATGTATAATGTAGGATCACAAGTCTGTAACACTCCAAATTAAGTTGGGGGCAGCCATTTCCAAGAGGTCAGCGTGTTTGGGGGTGAAAGGTTGACGGTTCAAGTCCCTGGACTGGCAGAAAGAAATGTGGAATTGGGGGGAGTGAATGAACAGTGTTTGCCCATCCCTCAACATCCACGACTGAGGCGCTGTATCTCTTTTGTCAGAATAAACGGAGATCGCCTCCGGCAATATCCTGGTCTTGGCCTCATTGTCAAAACACAACGCTAGACACTAGCTGGTTACATACAGTATTACAAAGTTTAAAAAGGCAAAACCACTTGGGTAAGATTAGGAAAAAACAATGGAGATTATGACAAATTCAAGTACTGAATAGGAAACAGGTGCACTTGGATATTCAGGGCAGACACTTATCAGCAGATGATGAAGGTTAGAAACCCTTAAACAAAAAGAAGAAGAAGAAGAGGTAAGAATTACTGTTGGTCTAAACACACCAACTCTGGAGTAATAAAATGTCAATAGTTCATGCCCTCACATATACATGTATTATATTCAGCAAATAGGAAATGGCATCAGGCAAAAACCTGTGATCAGTAATTTTCTCATACGCAAATAGAGAGTCTGTCCTTCAGTTCAGTCCTCGTTCGTTCTGATATCTTAAAGTTACATTATGAACAAAGGATGTAATTTCAACCGGATTTCATGCAACAAGAAGCTGACAGCAAAGTCAAAACTTTCTGATGCAATGGCAATGGCATTTTAAAAAAATTTCTCTGAGGTTTTGAAGGTTGTGTCAAATAAATGGAATCACAGGTTTTGAAGAACAAACAATGAGCATTTCTTCATAGGATGTTGACATGTGTCTATAAAAAAAAAAACAGACTGCACTGTCGAACAGACACTTGCTGTCGCCCTGGATGCTGACTGATATGACAGAACTCTGGCTCACAATCACACATTTTTCACTGCTTTTATTCCTGAACCTGTTTTATTAATGCTCTTTCAAAGCCATTCAACACAAATCTAAAATGTTCAAAATCCACACTGTGCTTTTGGTGCTTTTTTGATGGCAGTTGTGATTTCCTGAAGGGTACACTATGTCACCAGCTCATTATTTTTCCCCCGCCCCCATTGTTCAATCACTGCTCAGCCCCCAGACTGTTAACACTATGCTGTCCATCTCCACCACAATCTAGCACCTCTCGACCATGACAAGTTCACAGAAAACTACGTAGAGATCAGTCAAATTGAGCAAAGAGAAGCAGAAACTACAGATGGGTGTCCATTTATAGATCTCATATTTTGTTCTGGTTATCCAAGCGGGAACCTCTGGCGCTAAAAATGAAACCAATAAGGAAGTGCCAAAAAATTGCAGGGGATTGAATGGCCACTTGAGGCTGGCTCCAAAAGCAAGTCAATCCTTGTAGACTCCCATGTTAAAATGCCCAACTTTACAGCAGAAATAAACATGTTTACAGTCTTGTACAAGAAACAGTTTTGGTCTCTATAGCTGTAAGGGAGGTGAATTTTTATATAAACTAACTCCTTTCAATTTTATTAAGACTTAAAGTTATGCATAATTGAGGGCGTGGCCACTTTGAGTGACAGGTGGGTGAGCATGCAAACCGGCATGCAGCAAGGCCTCAGCTCCACCTCTTTGACCATTTTAGGATTAGCCGGGAGTTAGGCAGAGTCAGGCACTGCTGGCGGAGCAGCCCACTCTGAGCTTCAAAACCGCTCTTCAGAAACCTATGGGTGACGTCATGGAGGCTACATCCATCTTTATTTACAGTCTATGTGGTTGCCCAGGGTCTTTTAGTGGGTTGGATGGCACCAATAAATAAGAAGCTGGATGTTTGCAGTTGCTCTGAATCTTTTAATATGCCGTTTCTTGATCTTTCATCAAAGAAATGGATTGAGTAGGGTCAAAAAAATAAACATGGGCTCAGGGTAAAAAGTCACTGAAAGTTCATGAAATGTGTGTGAAATGGAAAATAAGGAGATAGATAAACCCTTGATAATTTTCTCCACTGCAACTGGTGGTAAAATATGAACGGTGCTTGGGTGGAAAAAGTACAATAATGTCCTGTACCACCAGTTTCCAATATAGACCTCACAACTGAGTGGAGCGGCAGATTGCTCTATATTGAAAGAAAAAAAAAAAAAAATCAGCCCACGGAGAATTGTACCTCCCCTCAGTAAAAACATGAATATCACAAAAAAACTGAATTTATAAAGATTTTAACTTCCCCACTCCTGAAAACCCCTGCAGGCAAAGAATTTAATCGAGCCAGGATATAACAACATGTGTCTGCCAACACACTGTTTCCTCTTACTAACTTGCCATCTTATCAAAGAATCCATTTTGTACACCACAGGGCCATTTTTGAAGTGTATGAAATCCATTCATATTTCAGATCTCAATACTTGAATAATGTTGACCTACACAGACTGAAAATGAGGTTTGACCAAAAACCTGCCTTTTTGTGGTCTGTGTTGCATGAAGAAAACAACATGAAAATTCAGAAAGGAGAAAAGAAAATGTATTTATATTTAATTATCTGATCTAAAATATGTTTTTATTTTCAATATTTGTGGTAGCAAAATTTGATTCACCATTAAAGTCAACTTTGTAAACGCACTGCGACTCTGAGCTGACAGATTCTGAGGATAATGTGTCTCATGCAGAAGGTGAATAAAGGAAAATTAAAGAATAAATCACACTTGAAGCATCAAGTCACTTCCATATTTTGTTATCATCTAATGTGTTGCAGAGGATTGAGGAAGGATTTGATGGGATTTCCTTAGATTTTGAACATCTGAGGTCTTAAATTAGCAGTGTCACAGGAGGAGATTTTATTAAATAACCTGAACTAATTAATCCCTGATTTTTTAGTTATTTTTTTATTTTTGCCTTTATTTGATGGTTAACAGTGAAGTGGCAGACAAGAAACATGGGGAGAGAGAGAGAGAAGGGTAATAACATGCAACAGAAGTACACAGCTGGAGACATGGACTTAACAGGTATTAGGCATGCACTGTAACCATTCAGCTCCATTAACCTCTGATTCTGATGTAAAACAAGAAAAGTAAGTTCTGTGATGTGCCAAGTTTGAAAAGAGTCTCAACAAATTCCCTATGGAAAATGTAGTCCACACATGTATGACCTTGTTAAAGACATACTTAGCTTGTTGATCTTTGGTGACACATTGTCCAAAGTCTACAGCCATGGTAGCGGTAGCTGTATGGCTGTGACACACTCACAGTGACAACTCTAACATGCTTATGCTAAACTGATGTTTACCACGTTCAGTGTTCAGTTCACCCTTTAAAAGACCTAGCTCAAAGTTCAGTTCATACAGATGAAAATGAACTAGTTCACGTTCATTTTTTCCATTTTTTTTTTTAAATAGATAGGCCGATATTGTTTTTCAATAGAACCTCCTTCTACCCATCCATCATCAGCCCCACTTCCAACTAAATTAATTATTGTATACCACTGACATAGACATTAGTTAGATTTAAAATCCGTATATAAATATAATCCGTCTGAATCTTCACTTGTTTGTTCATAAAACTGCTTCAAATGCTCAAACAAACTGGCTTCAGCAGTAGTAGATGCGTTTATACCGTCTGTACCGCTGGCACCAGCCAAGCTGAGCCTTGTCTATGGAGACGTTATGTGGCGTGTCGTAAAACTGACGTAAAACCTGAGTGGCTCACGTTCATGTTCATCATTTGTAAACTGATTCGTTCATTTCCATTAATGCCGTTCATTGAACGTGTGCATGCACAACACTGACCAAGTCAAAATTTCATAGTAATTCATGTAGCTGTTGAGACATTTCATTCAAAACCACAAATAATCGATATGGAGGCACAAGAGGAAACATCAGAGAATCTCTAAAGACAATTACAGATACATCCTCTGGGGAGCATGAGTATCTGAACGAGATTTCATTGTAACCCATCCAGTAGTTATTGAGCTCTTTCACTACAAAACAGAAAGGTCAACCCCATCATGGATCTAGACGTAAAGTCAGGGGATCACCAAAGTCATTTTGATTCACCTTCTGGGGACCATGAATGTCTGTCCAAAATACCATTGCAAAGCCTCCAGTTGTGGAGTTCTTTTATTAAAACCTAGAAATGTCAAGCGTATAATGGAAGCACAGGTGAAGTCAGGGGATCATTGGAAGGGTTTTATCCTCTAGGGTCCATGAATGTCTATTCAAAATATCATGGCAAACCTTCCATTTGTTGAGATATATCTGTCAAGCCCAAAGCAGTGGACCTAACCAACTGATATCCCAAGAGTCAATCTGCCATGTCTTAAAATAATCCTTAACGCAGTCAATTACAGTTGGCAATGGGGGATTGTCATCATAAGAGGGCCTCTTGCACTCAAATACTGTAGATTTACAAAAGATTGAATTCAATATGGATGTAGAGAAACATTCAATACAGTCTGAAAGCTGTAAAGCACTTGTTGGTGTAAGGAGCAAAATGTGCAAGTAAACCAAGCAAAACCAATCAATATCAAACATGAATTCTACATACAGTGGTCATCTGAAACATTCATGATGCGTTTGAATTTTCCTCCGCAATCAATAAAGTAGTCCGACACTTACAATCTTCACAGCTGAAACAAGATTTATAGACAACTTTGATTGATGGCCTACAGTAAATGTTGAGTTCTTCCCATTGTTTGTTATTTCAATTAAACACAGCCAGAAAAAAAATCAATAGAGATAGTTAGAGAGCTTGGAATTAAAAGTCTGTTTTTGAATTAAATATAACTCTGCTCTTCAATGTTGCTTTTTGAGACATCCAGTCAATATCAGAGAGGCACAGTGTCCTCTAAATGCAGGGAAAGGGTATCATTTATTTTCAAACAATGTTGAAGCATATTTTTTCTCTCAGATAATGGGGCCACTGTCACAACATAAACACAGGCTGACATAGATTAAATTGAGGGAAGGATTGGTGGATTAGGATAAAGAGACAATCCTGTAACGATCTGGTCACGGGTTTGATCCCCTAAGGGAACTAATGAGTAAAAAAACAGCTATGAAATCTCTTCTACCTCTTGTTAAAGTGTCCTTTGGTGAAGCCTTACAATGCACACTCACTGGATAAGACTGTCAAATTAGAGAGACGGCTTTTGGAGACGCACTTAAAGTTTCACTGTGCAGCTTTTTACTGTGAGTTAGTGAAAGGAGCTACTAGCCCTGATCTGATCTGAGCCCAGATCAGACCCAACATTTGTCTCATTTTGATGAGCTGTTTTCCCTGACTTCAGGTAATTTGACCTGTGCCTGCTGTAATTTAAATTTAATATTTCATTTGGTTAAATCCTTTTTAAAAGGAGTACCCTAACAATTCAATATTTAACTTCCATAAAGTTGGGAAATTAGGCAAAGACTGATTTTAATTCAATTTTGAATTGAGCTATCCAGTTTTTTAGTTCTGGTCAGCAAAAATGGGTTTATCATTTTACGCCAAGCCAAGTCCAAAGAACACACACTTCAGTCACTACCACTCACAAAAAACAAATTATAAAGCACCTCTCATATAAAATGTAAAGGTGAAGAAGCTTCCACTGCATTATGCCATCAGGCTCCCTGACGCATTAATGAAGCACATCTGCCAAGCTGCTTTGCCAAGGCAGGTCTCAGCTAGTTGCCCAGTTATCACTCACCTCTCACATCTCGTCAGTGCCCACAGGGCCCGAGAGGTTCAACAGACCCCCGGGCAGTGCTTGTAGTCTAGGAAGGAGGTGATGGTACCCTGGGGTTTCCTCTCCAACCACAAACACTTGGGCCTTTGCTGGTAAACACAGTGACAACACAGAAGCCTGATAAGAAAAAAAGATACAACCCACAGAAATGTACGTGGATACTTTTACATTCATTCAGTTCTTGGCCGGCGAGCAGATTGCGGGAGATTGGGGGTTTAGCGCCTTACCGAAGCACCTTCAAGGTCAGGAGAATAGAGAGGATCCACAGATAACTTAAATCTAAGGTATCACACTCATCATTTTTGAGCACAATGCCTCATCTCTGCATTGAATCAAACATTGCAAGATTATTTCTTTTGGGAATAATCTGAAGGAAATTGTTTTTAAATTCCCCGCAATCCCATAACAAGAAGTCACAGCTGTTATCTCTAAAAGGTACGTCAACAAAATCAAAAAAATATTCTGCATTACGTCATCAGTTTTTGCCCTGGCACATTTTTTATTCTCAAATGTCTTCAAAGAATGTTTCTATGAACAATCTCAATTTTTACAGTTTTACAAATGGGAAGAAAGGAGCTGTTAGGAGCTGAAGAAATAAGACCAGAATGCAGGCAGACTGGCCATGGACCACCAGCTCTGTCAGTGTCTACACTGTCTCCATCAGTGTCATTTGAGCAGTCTGGTCTCAGTGGATAAGGCTGAATTTCTTTCCCAGTCTGACCACAGAGCCAATACTGGTCTGGATTTACCAAGATGGAGAGCCAGACGAGTGTCTAAAGGATTCCAGCTTGACTCAAGCTTGACTTTCTTTTCCTCAACGTGTAAGTAACTTGCTGACTGTGAAGGTACAAAGTATTGTCTATAAATTTATAGGCACCCCATTTCCAGATTTTGTGAACGCAACCAAAGCCCTGCTCTCGGTCAAATAGACACACAGACCTGCAGCTCTTTACACATCTATGACACAGAGGGCAGAGGAGAGAGGCGGAGATGGCGAAGTAACCCAGTCGCTACTTATTTATAGAGACCTGCCCTCACACACTGCACACAGAAACTGGCTGGGGGCTGCCCAAAGGTTGACACCCAGAAACATCCCAAACACAGCAAAATAAGCACATACAGGCAGAGGGCAGGGTCTCAGCAGATAAACTGCCACACACTTCTAGTGGGTCATAAGTGATGATTGAGCGGGATTATTTTTGTCTAAGTCTATAAACTGTCTGTCAGGAAAAATCCTGCATATTATACCTTAAGGGTAGCTTTAAAATAGATTGAAAAGTTTGTGCATGACCTTGAAAACTGCAGCTGACAAAACAATCTCACCATAAGTTCCACTAAGTTGTTGTTTTTTGACAGTTTTGACAGTATGACAGAATCTTCCTCAGTAGATAGATATGCCCATTTGTTATTCAGTAGTAGATGTTCAAATTTCCATAGTTTTTTTTTTGTTGAGACTTTTAAAAATGACTTTATGTCCATGTTGGCTTCTTAAAAATTTAGATTATTTACAATAGTTGTTGACAAGAATGGAAAGCATCTCTCAACACTATCAGGCATGAATGGATAACCAGATAGGCCTGCCAGGCTCAGGCTCAGGGGCCATCTAACACCCTTTCTTACACCCACCTCATGATGAAAGCAGCACAATCCAACCATGTGATCAAGGCTTGAAACTAGTGATTTTCACACACTGGCCCCTAAATCCGGTCACATAAACAAACCTGACTCATCATGGTCCGGGTATTTAAGGTGTGAAACTCTGGCTAACAGGCAGTGACGCAGCAGTTTTGGGCTACAAACAGTGCACGCCTCACAATCATGCCTCCAAAGTGAGCTTCATTTATTAATCGACATCCAAGCAGAAACAAACAGCAG